>NC_092166.1:40855921-41155921 GCF_045791955.1 Oncorhynchus clarkii lewisi
AATTTACAAGTCTGCCTCGTTAAAAGTTAATTAGTGGAATTTCTTTACTTTTTAATGAGTTTGAGCCAATCAGTTGTGAGGTGACAAGATAGGGGCGGTATACAGAAGATAGCCCTATTTGGTAAAAGACAAAGTCCATATTATGGCAAGAACAGCTCAAATAAGAAAAGAGAAACAACAGTACATCATTAGTTTAAGACATGAAGGTCAGTCAATACAGAACATTTCGAGAACTTTGAAAGTTTCTTCAAGTGCAGTCGCAAAACCCATCAAGCTCTATGATGAAACTGGCTCTCATGAGGTCCACCACAGGAAAGGAAGACCCAGAGTCACCTCTGCTGCAGAGGATAAGTTCATTGGAGTTACCAGCCTCAGATGCAGCCCAAATAAAAGCTTCACAGAGTTAAATTAACAGAAACACCTCAACATCAACTGTTTAAAAAATATATATATATTTCATATTTTTTTAACCAGGTAGGCCAGTTGAGAACAAGTTCTCATTTACAACTGTGACCTGACCTTGTAAACGACATCGCCGAAGTCAAGGATTGGTAGGATAATCAGTTTTACAAGGGTATGTTTGGCAGCATGAGTGAAGGAGGCTTTGCTACGAAATAGGAAGCAGATTCTAGATTTAATTTTGGATTGGAGATGCTTAATGTGAGTCTGGAAGGAGAGTTTACAGTCTAGCCAGACACCTAGGTATTTATAGTTGTCCCATATTCTAAGTCAGAACCCTCCAGAGTAGTGATGCTCGTCGGGCGGGCGGATGCGGGCGGATGCAGGCAGCGATCGGGTGAAGAGCATGAATTCAGTTTTACTAGCATTTAAGAGCATTTGGAGGTCACGGAAGGAGTGTTGTATGGCGTTGAAGCCCGTTTGGAGGTTTGTTAACACAGTGCCCAAAGAAGGGCCAGATGTATACAGAATGGTGTCGTCTGCGTAGAGGTGAATCAAAGAATCATCCGCAGCAAGAGTGACATCATTGATATATACAGAGAAAAGAGTCGACACCCATAGGGACTGCCAGAGGTCCGGACAACAAGCCCTCCGATTTGACATACTTAACTCTATCTGAGAAGTAGTTAGTGAACCAAGCGAGGCAGTCACTAGAGAAACCAAGGCTGTTGAGTCTGCCGATAAGAATTCGGCTTTTGACAGAGTCGAAAGCCTTGTCCAGGTCGATGAAGACGGCTGCACAGTACTGTCTTTTATCGATGGCGGTTATGATATGGTTTAGGACCTTGAGCGTGGCTGAGGTGCACCCGTGACCTCAACTGTTCAGAGGAGACTGTGTGAATCAGGCCTTCATGGTTGAATTGCTGCAAGAAACCACTATTAAAGGACACCAATAATAATAAGAGACTTGCTTGGGCCAAGAAACACAAGCAATAGACGTTAGATCGGTGGAAATCTGTCCTTTGGTCTGATGAGTTCAAATTTGAGATTTTCAGTTCCAACCACCGTGTCTTTGTGAGATACAGAGTAGGTGAACGGATGATATCCGCATGTGTGGTTCCCACCATGAAGCATGGAGGAGGAGTGATGGTGTAGGGGTGCTTTGCTGGTGACACTGTCAGTGATTTCTTTAGAATTCAAGGCACACTTAAACAGCATGGCTACCCCAGCATTCTGCGGCGATGCGCCATCGCATCTGGTTTGCGCTTAGTGGGACTGTCATTTGTTTTCCAACAGGACAATGACACAACACACCTCCAGGCTGTGTAAGGACTATTTGACCAAGAAGGACAGTGATGGAGTGCTGCATCAGATGACCTGGCCTCCACAATTGAGATGGTTTGCGATGAGTTGGACCGCAGAGTGAAGGAAAAGCAGCCAACAAGGGTGGGAACACCTTCAATACTGTTGGAAAAGCATTCCAGGTGAAGCTAGTTGAGAGAATGCCAAGAGTGTGCAAAGCTGGGCGCCTCCCGGGTGGCACAGTGGTCTAAGGCACTGCATCGCAGTGCTCGCTGTGCCACCAGAGACTCTGGGTTCGAGCCCGGCCGCGACCGGGAGGTCCATGGGGCGACGCACAATTGCCCTAGCGTCACCCGGGTTAGGGAGGGCCAGGCCGGTAGGGATATCCTTGTCTCATCGCGCACTAGTGACCCCTGTGGCTGGCTGGGCACAGTGCACGCTGACCAGGTCGCTAGGTGTACGGTGTTTCCTCCGACACATTGGTGCGGCTGGCTTCCGGGTTGGATGCGCGCTGTGTTAAGAAGCAGTGCGGCTTGGTTAGGTTGTGTTTTGGAGGACGCATGGCTCTCGACCTTTGTCTCTCCCGAGCCCGTACAGAAGTTGTAGCAATGAGACAAGACAGTAACTACTATCAATTGGATACCACGAAATTGTGGAGAAGTGAAAAAAAGAAGTGTGCGGTGGCTACTTTGAAGAATCTCAAATATATTTTGATTTGTTTCACACTTTTTTGGTTACTACATCATTCCATATGTGTTATTTCATAGTTGTGATGTCTTCACTAATATTCTACAGTGTAGAAAATAGAGAAAAAATAAAGAAAAACCATTGAATGAGTAAGTGTGTCCAAACCTTTTCCCTATGTAGTGCACTACTTTTGACCATGGCCCATAGGGCTCTGGTCAAGATTAGTGCACTATGTAGGAAATAGGGTGCCATTTCGGACACATCATAGCTCCCACCTGGCAAGAGCTCACTCAATCACAAAGGTGATTAAAGCAATCTTAACACTTAATTTTTCTAGTCTTGAAATGTTGTTTAATGTGTATTTAGGAGTATTGTTCTCCTTACCTTTGTAACTGTCGTGGGTCTACACTTGAGGAACCCTTTCCAGAGTGTCACTCTCCACTTCCATGGCCCAAATGGTACCTTAGAATATTTCCTATATTACACAACTTTTGACCAGAACTCTATGGTGAATAGGGTGCCATTTGTCAGCATTGCACTCCATGCATTATCAAGATAGTTGAAAGGTTATGCAGCATTTTTTTTATTAGGAAAACATTGACTAGGTTTTTGGTTCAATTAATGACATCAGACATCAAATAACACGTCAGCTGAAATGTCTTCATCTGTGCAGCAGAGGGCAGAGTGGAATCTCTTCATGAGCATCTCTGGCGATAAGAAGTGTTCCTTCACTTCACTGTCAGGGTTACCCTTCTGTCACTAAAATAAAAACAGGTGCTATCTAGAACCTTAAAGGGTTCTTTGGCTTTCCCCACTGGAGAACCCTTTATACACAGAGTTCTACCTGGAACCAAAAGGAGTTATCATTATGGGGACAGCCGAAGAACCCTTTTGGAACCCTTTTTTCTAAGAGTGTAGTCCTTCTCAGCAGCAGAAGTTGTTCTGCTTACCTGTGCTTCCCTCAGGCTCTACTGTGGATTACCATTACTAAGATAGCCTGGGATACCAGTCTGTTAGTACGATCATTCGACTCCTTTCCTCTCCTTGTCGTGCCAAAAACGTCATGATTGGCATGACAAGGAGTTGGAATGATAGCACAAACCGATCTGGGACCAGGCTATTCTTAAGACATCTTGTATTGATAATGACTGTGGCACGTAGTCCTAAAGCATCCCAGAGTAGGAGTGCTGATCTAGGATCCGGGAACCCATCCGTTGACATAAAATATTATTCATTATGATCTTAAAAGCTAAACGGATTCTAGATAAGCACTACTACTCTGAGATTCTTTGTGAATACAGGCCCAGAAACAAGAGGAAGTGAGGTGTTCACAGAGGCTGGGAGAGGGGTTTGGTCTACAGACCTCCCCCCAGGCATTAGGAGTCAATCTACTTTAACAAACATGCTACCAGGGCCATCTGGCATGTTAGTAGAGAGAGAGAGCGAGAGAGAGAGAGAAAAAATAGGGGCATGTACAGGTATGACAGTATTAGTTATAAAGCACTAAGCACACATACATACACACACTCAAAATCAATGAATAATAATGTTTCAGTTAATTCCTTGTTTTTTGCTTATAGGCCATACAGATTATGATGTTCTTTTCATCCATATTGTCAGAAATCAATCAATTTGTTTTAAGATGAAATACGTATTAACTGTTTCAAACTGTGTCAAAAAGTCCTTCAATTATCCTCTGGTGAAGAGCAGGTGACCACTAAAAGTGCTGTGGCGATTTCCATGATCTGATTCCCAGCCCTGAGATGCATGTAGACCACATCTTCCACCTCCAGTAGCAGTGACACTCCATTGGAGGAATTGCATTTCAATTTACAAGTCTGCCTCGTTAAAAGTTAATTAGTGGAATTTCTTTACTTTTTAATGAGTTTGAGCCAATCAGTTGTGAGGTGACAAGATAGGGGCGGTATACAGAAGATAGCCCTATTTGGTAAAAGACAAAGTCCATATTATGGCAAGAACAGCTCAAATAAGAAAAGAGAAACAACAGTACATCATTAGTTTAAGACATGAAGGTCAGTCAATACAGAACATTTCGAGAACTTTGAAAGTTTCTTCAAGTGCAGTCGCAAAACCCATCAAGCTCTATGATGAAACTGGCTCTCATGAGGTCCACCACAGGAAAGGAAGACCCAGAGTCACCTCTGCTGCAGAGGATAAGTTCATTGGAGTTACCAGCCTCAGATGCAGCCCAAATAAAAGCTTCACAGAGTTAAATTAACAGAAACACCTCAACATCAACTGTTTAAAAAATATATATATATTTCATCTTTTTTTAACCAGGTAGGCCAGTTGAGAACAAGTTCTCATTTACAACTGTGACCTGACCTTGTAAACGACATCGCCGAAGTCAAGGATTGGTAGGATAATCAGTTTTACAAGGGTATGTTTGGCAGCATGAGTGAAGGAGGCTTTGCTACGAAATAGGAAGCAGATTCTAGATTTAATTTTGGATTGGAGATGCTTAATGTGAGTCTGGAAGGAGAGTTTACAGTCTAGCCAGACACCTAGGTATTTATAGTTGTCCCATATTCTAAGTCAGAACCCTCCAGAGTAGTGATGCTCGTCGGGCGGGCGGATGCGGGCGGATGCAGGCAGCGATCGGGTGAAGAGCATGAATTCAGTTTTACTAGCATTTAAGAGCATTTGGAGGTCACGGAAGGAGTGTTGTATGGCGTTGAAGCCCGTTTGGAGGTTTGTTAACACAGTGCCCAAAGAAGGGCCAGATGTATACAGAATGGTGTCGTCTGCATAGAGGTGAATCAAAGAATCATCCGCAGCAAGAGTGACATCATTGATATATACAGAGAAAAGAGTCGACACCCATAGGGACTGCCAGAGGTCCGGACAACAAGCCCTCCGATTTGACATACTTAACTCTATCTGAGAAGTAGTTAGTGAACCAAGCGAGGCAGTCACTAGAGAAACCAAGGCTGTTGAGTCTGCCGATAAGAATTCGGCTTTTGACAGAGTCGAAAGCCTTGTCCAGGTCGATGAAGACGGCTGCACAGTACTGTCTTTTATCGATGGCGGTTATGATATGGTTTAGGACCTTGAGCGTGGCTGAGGTGCACCCGTGACCTCAACTGTTCAGAGGAGACTGTGTGAATCAGGCCTTCATGGTTGAATTGCTGCAAGAAACCACTATTAAAGGACACCAATAATAATAAGAGACTTGCTTGGGCCAAGAAACACAAGCAATAGACGTTAGATCGGTGGAAATCTGTCCTTTGGTCTGATGAGTTCAAATTTGAGATTTTCAGTTCCAACCACCGTGTCTTTGTGAGATACAGAGTAGGTGAACGGATGATATCCGCATGTGTGGTTCCCACCATGAAGCATGGAGGAGGAGTGATGGTGTAGGGGTGCTTTGCTGGTGACACTGTCAGTGATTTCTTTAGAATTCAAGGCACACTTAAACAGCATGGCTACCCCAGCATTCTGCGGCGATGCGCCATCGCATCTGGTTTGCGCTTAGTGGGACTGTCATTTGTTTTCCAACAGGACAATGACACAACACACCTCCAGGCTGTGTAAGGACTATTTGACCAAGAAGGACAGTGATGGAGTGCTGCATCAGATGACCTGGCCTCCACAATTGAGATGGTTTGCGATGAGTTGGACCGCAGAGTGAAGGAAAAGCAGCCAACAAGGGTGGGAACACCTTCAATACTGTTGGAAAAGCATTCCAGGTGAAGCTAGTTGAGAGAATGCCAAGAGTGTGCAAAGCTGGGCGCCTCCCGGGTGGCACAGTGGTCTAAGGCACTGCATCGCAGTGCTCGCTGTGCCACCAGAGACTCTGGGTTCGAGCCCGGCCGCGACCGGGAGGTCCATGGGGCGACGCACAATTGCCCTAGCGTCACCCGGGTTAGGGAGGGCCAGGCCGGTAGGGATATCCTTGTCTCATCGCGCACTAGTGACCCCTGTGGCTGGCTGGGCACAGTGCACGCTGACCAGGTCGCTAGGTGTACGGTGTTTCCTCCGACACATTGGTGCGGCTGGCTTCCGGGTTGGATGCGCGCTGTGTTAAGAAGCAGTGCGGCTTGGTTAGGTTGTGTTTTGGAGGACGCATGGCTCTCGACCTTTGTCTCTCCCGAGCCCGTACAGAAGTTGTAGCAATGAGACAAGACAGTAACTACTATCAATTGGATACCACGAAATTGTGGAGAAGTGAAAAAAAGAAGTGTGCGGTGGCTACTTTGAAGAATCTCAAATATATTTTGATTTGTTTCACACTTTTTTGGTTACTACATCATTCCATATGTGTTATTTCATAGTTGTGATGTCTTCACTAATATTCTACAGTGTAGAAAATAGAGAAAAAATAAAGAAAAACCATTGAATGAGTAAGTGTGTCCAAACCTTTTCCCTATGTAGTGCACTACTTTTGACCATGGCCCATAGGGCTCTGGTCAAGATTAGTGCACTATGTAGGAAATAGGGTGCCATTTCGGACACATCATAGCTCCCACCTGGCAAGAGCTCACTCAATCACAAAGGTGATTAAAGCAATCTTAACACTTAATTTTTCTAGTCTTGAAATGTTGTTTAATGTGTATTTAGGAGTATTGTTCTCCTTACCTTTGTAACTGTCGTGGGTCTACACTTGAGGAACCCTTTCCAGAGTGTCACTCTCCACTTCCATGGCCCAAATGGTACCTTAGAATATTTCCTATATTACACAACTTTTGACCAGAACTCTATGGTGAATAGGGTGCCATTTGTCAGCATTGCACTCCATGCATTATCAAGATAGTTGAAAGGTTATGCAGCATTTTTTTTATTAGGAAAACATTGACTAGGTTTTTGGTTCAATTAATGACATCAGACATCAAATAACACGTCATCTGAAATGTCTTCATCTGTGCAGCAGAGGGCAGAGTGGAATCTCTTCATGAGCATCTCTGGCGATAAGAAGTGTTCCTTCACTTCACTGTCAGGGTTACCCTTCTGTCACTAAAATAAAAACAGGTGCTATCTAGAACCTTAAAGGGTTCTTTGGCTTTCCCCACTGGAGAACCCTTTATACACAGAGTTCTACCTGGAACCAAAAGGAGTTATCATTATGGGGACAGCCGAAGAACCCTTTTGGAACCCTTTTTTCTAAGAGTGTAGTCCTTCTCAGCAGCAGAAGTTGTTCTGCTTACCTGTGCTTCCCTCAGGCTCTACTGTGGATTACCATTACTAAGATAGCCTGGGATACCAGTCTGTTAGTACGATCATTCGACTCCTTTCCTCTCCTTGTCGTGCCAAAAACGTCATGATTGGCATGACAAGGAGTTGGAATGATAGCACAAACCGATCTGGGACCAGGCTATTCTTAAGACATCTTGTATTGATAATGACTGTGGCACGTAGTCCTAAAGCATCCCAGAGTAGGAGTGCTGATCTAGGATCCGGGAACCCATCCGTTGACATAAAATATTATTCATTATGATCTTAAAAGCTAAACGGATTCTAGATAAGCACTACTACTCTGAGATTCTTTGTGAATACAGGCCCAGAAACAAGAGGAAGTGAGGTGTTCACAGAGGCTGGGAGAGGGGTTTGGTCTACAGACCTCCCCCCAGGCATTAGGAGTCAATCTACTTTAACAAACATGCTACCAGGGCCATCTGGCATGTTAGTAGAGAGAGAGAGCGAGAGAGAGAGAGAAAAATAGGGGCATGTACAGGTATGACAGTATTAGTTATAAAGCACTAAGCACACATACATACACACACTCAAAATCAATGAATAATAATGTTTCAGTTAATTCCTTGTTTTTTGCTTATAGGCCATACAGATTATGATGTTCTTTTCATCCATATTGTCAGAAATCAATCAATTTGTTTTAAGATGAAATACGTATTAACTGTTTCAAACTGTGTCAAAAAGTCCTTCAATTATCCTCTGGTGAAGAGCAGGTGACCACTAAAAGTGCTGTGGCGATTTCCATGATCTGATTCCCAGCCCTGAGATGCATGTAGACCACATCTTCCACCTCCAGTAGCAGTGACACTCCATTGGAGGAATTGCATTTCAATTTACAAGTCTGCCTCGTTAAAAGTTAATTAGTGGAATTTCTTTACTTTTTAATGAGTTTGAGCCAATCAGTTGTGAGGTGACAAGATAGGGGCGGTATACAGAAGATAGCCCTATTTGGTAAAAGACAAAGTCCATATTATGGCAAGAACAGCTCAAATAAGAAAAGAGAAACAACAGTACATCATTAGTTTAAGACATGAAGGTCAGTCAATACAGAACATTTCGAGAACTTTGAAAGTTTCTTCAAGTGCAGTCGCAAAACCCATCAAGCTCTATGATGAAACTGGCTCTCATGAGGTCCACCACAGGAAAGGAAGACCCAGAGTCACCTCTGCTGCAGAGGATAAGTTCATTGGAGTTACCAGCCTCAGATGCAGCCCAAATAAAAGCTTCACAGAGTTAAATTAACAGAAACACCTCAACATCAACTGTTTAAAAAATATATATATATTTCATCTTTTTTTAACCAGGTAGGCCAGTTGAGAACAAGTTCTCATTTACAACTGTGACCTGACCTTGTAAACGACATCGCCGAAGTCAAGGATTGGTAGGATAATCAGTTTTACAAGGGTATGTTTGGCAGCATGAGTGAAGGAGGCTTTGCTACGAAATAGGAAGCAGATTCTAGATTTAATTTTGGATTGGAGATGCTTAATGTGAGTCTGGAAGGAGAGTTTACAGTCTAGCCAGACACCTAGGTATTTATAGTTGTCCCATATTCTAAGTCAGAACCCTCCAGAGTAGTGATGCTCGTCGGGCGGGCGGATGCGGGCGGATGCAGGCAGCGATCGGGTGAAGAGCATGAATTCAGTTTTACTAGCATTTAAGAGCATTTGGAGGTCACGGAAGGAGTGTTGTATGGCGTTGAAGCCCGTTTGGAGGTTTGTTAACACAGTGCCCAAAGAAGGGCCAGATGTATACAGAATGGTGTCGTCTGCATAGAGGTGAATCAAAGAATCATCCGCAGCAAGAGTGACATCATTGATATATACAGAGAAAAGAGTCGACACCCATAGGGACTGCCAGAGGTCCGGACAACAAGCCCTCCGATTTGACATACTTAACTCTATCTGAGAAGTAGTTAGTGAACCAAGCGAGGCAGTCACTAGAGAAACCAAGGCTGTTGAGTCTGCCGATAAGAATTCGGCTTTTGACAGAGTCGAAAGCCTTGTCCAGGTCGATGAAGACGGCTGCACAGTACTGTCTTTTATCGATGGCGGTTATGATATGGTTTAGGACCTTGAGCGTGGCTGAGGTGCACCCGTGACCTCAACTGTTCAGAGGAGACTGTGTGAATCAGGCCTTCATGGTTGAATTGCTGCAAGAAACCACTATTAAAGGACACCAATAATAATAAGAGACTTGCTTGGGCCAAGAAACACAAGCAATAGACGTTAGATCGGTGGAAATCTGTCCTTTGGTCTGATGAGTTCAAATTTGAGATTTTCAGTTCCAACCACCGTGTCTTTGTGAGATACAGAGTAGGTGAACGGATGATATCCGCATGTGTGGTTCCCACCATGAAGCATGGAGGAGGAGTGATGGTGTAGGGGTGCTTTGCTGGTGACACTGTCAGTGATTTCTTTAGAATTCAAGGCACACTTAAACAGCATGGCTACCCCAGCATTCTGCGGCGATGCGCCATCGCATCTGGTTTGCGCTTAGTGGGACTGTCATTTGTTTTCCAACAGGACAATGACACAACACACCTCCAGGCTGTGTAAGGACTATTTGACCAAGAAGGACAGTGATGGAGTGCTGCATCAGATGACCTGGCCTCCACAATTGAGATGGTTTGCGATGAGTTGGACCGCAGAGTGAAGGAAAAGCAGCCAACAAGGGTGGGAACACCTTCAATACTGTTGGAAAAGCATTCCAGGTGAAGCTAGTTGAGAGAATGCCAAGAGTGTGCAAAGCTGGGCGCCTCCCGGGTGGCACAGTGGTCTAAGGCACTGCATCGCAGTGCTCGCTGTGCCACCAGAGACTCTGGGTTCGAGCCCGGCCGCGACCGGGAGGTCCATGGGGCGACGCACAATTGCCCTAGCGTCACCCGGGTTAGGGAGGGCCAGGCCGGTAGGGATATCCTTGTCTCATCGCGCACTAGTGACCCCTGTGGCTGGCTGGGCACAGTGCACGCTGACCAGGTCGCTAGGTGTACGGTGTTTCCTCCGACACATTGGTGCGGCTGGCTTCCGGGTTGGATGCGCGCTGTGTTAAGAAGCAGTGCGGCTTGGTTAGGTTGTGTTTTGGAGGACGCATGGCTCTCGACCTTTGTCTCTCCCGAGCCCGTACAGAAGTTGTAGCAATGAGACAAGACAGTAACTACTATCAATTGGATACCACGAAATTGTGGAGAAGTGAAAAAAAGAAGTGTGCGGTGGCTACTTTGAAGAATCTCAAATATATTTTGATTTGTTTCACACTTTTTTGGTTACTACATCATTCCATATGTGTTATTTCATAGTTGTGATGTCTTCACTAATATTCTACAGTGTAGAAAATAGAGAAAAAATAAAGAAAAACCATTGAATGAGTAAGTGTGTCCAAACCTTTTCCCTATGTAGTGCACTAGTTTTGACCATGGCCCATAGGGCTCTGGTCAAGATTAGTGCACTATGTAGGAAATAGGGTGCCATTTCGGACACATCATAGCTCCCACCTGGCAAGAGCTCACTCAATCACAAAGGTGATTAAAGCAATCTTAACACTTAATTTTTCTAGTCTTGAAATGTTGTTTAATGTGTATTTAGGAGTATTGTTCTCCTTACCTTTGTAACTGTCGTGGGTCTACACTTGAGGAACCCTTTCCAGAGTGTCACTCTCCACTTCCATGGCCCAAATGGTACCTTAGAATATTTCCTATATTACACAACTTTTGACCAGAACTCTATGGTGAATAGGGTGCCATTTGTCAGCATTTCACTCCATGCATTATCAAGATAGTTGAAAGGTTATGCAGCATTTTTTTTATTAGGAAAACATTGACTAGGTTTTTGGTTCAATTAATGACATCAGACATCAAATAACACGTCAGCTGAAATGTCTTCATCTGTGCAGCAGAGGGCAGAGTGGAATCTCTTCATGCGCATCTCTGGCGATAAGAAGTGTTCCTTCACTTCACTGTCAGGGTTACCCTTCTGTCACTAAAATAAAAACAGGTGCTATCTAGAACCTTAAAGGGTTCTTTGGCTTTCCCCACTGGAGAACCCTTTATACACAGAGTTCTACCTGGAACCAAAAGGAGTTATCATTATGGGGACAGCCGAAGAACCCTTTTGGAACCCTTTTTTCTAAGAGTGTAGTCCTTCTCAGCAGCAGAAGTTGTTCTGCTTACCTGTGCTTCCCTCAGGCTCTACTGTGGATTACCATTACTAAGATAGCCTGGGATACCAGTCTGTTAGTACGATCATTCGACTCCTTTCCTCTCCTTGTCGTGCCAAAAACGTCATGATTGGCATGACAAGGAGTTGGAATGATAGCACAAACCGATCTGGGACCAGGCTATTCTTAAGACATCTTGTATTGATAATGACTGTGGCACGTAGTCCTAAAGCATCCCAGAGTAGGAGTGCTGATCTAGGATCCGGGAACCCATCCGTTGACATAAAATATTATTCATTATGATCTTAAAAGCTAAACGGATTCTAGATAAGCACTACTACTCTGAGATTCTTTGTGAATACAGGCCCAGAAACAAGAGGAAGTGAGGTGTTCACAGAGGCTGGGAGAGGGGTTTGGTCTACAGACCTCCCCCCAGGCATTAGGAGTCAATCTACTTTAACAAACATGCTACCAGGGCCATCTGGCATGTTAGTAGAGAGAGAGAGCGAGAGAGAGAGAGAAAAATAGGGGCATGTACAGGTATGACAGTATTAGTTATAAAGCACTAAGCACACATACATACACACACTCAAAATCAATGAATAATAATGTTTCAGTTAATTCCTTGTTTTTTGCTTATAGGCCATACAGATTATGATGTTCTTTTCATCCATATTGTCAGAAATCAATCAATTTGTTTTAAGATGAAATACGTATTAACTGTTTCAAACTGTGTCAAAAAGTCCTTCAATTATCCTCTGGTGAAGAGCAGGTGACCACTAAAAGTGCTGTGGCGATTTCCATGATCTGATTCCCAGCCCTGAGATGCATGTAGACCACATCTTCCACCTCCAGTAGCAGTGACACTCCATTGGAGGAATTGCATTTCAATTTACAAGTCTGCCTCGTTAAAAGTTAATTAGTGGAATTTCTTTACTCTTTAATGAGTTTGAGCCAATCAGTTGTGAGGTGACAAGATAGGGGCGGTATACAGAAGATAGCCCTATTTGGTAAAAGACAAAGTCCATATTATGGCAAGAACAGCTCAAATAAGAAAAGAGAAACAACAGTACATCATTAGTTTAAGACATGAAGGTCAGTCAATACAGAACATTTCGAGAACTTTGAAAGTTTCTTCAAGTGCAGTCGCAAAACCCATCAAGCTCTATGATGAAACTGGCTCTCATGAGGTCCACCACAGGAAAGGAAGACCCAGAGTCACCTCTGCTGCAGAGGATAAGTTCATTGGAGTTACCAGCCTCAGATGCAGCCCAAATAAAAGCTTCACAGAGTTAAATTAACAGAAACACCTCAGCATCAACTGTTTAAAAAATATATATATATTTCATCTTTTTTTAACCAGGTAGGCCAGTTGAGAACAAGTTCTCATTTACAACTGTGACCTGACCTTGTAAACGACATCGCCGAAGTCAAGGATTGGTAGGATAATCAGTTTTACAAGGGTATGTTTGGCAGCATGAGTGAAGGAGGCTTTGCTACGAAATAGGAAGCAGATTCTAGATTTAATTTTGGATCGGAGATGCTTAATGTGAGTCTGGAAGGAGAGTTTACAGTCTAGCCAGACACCTAGGTATTTATAGTTGTCCCATATTCTAAGTCAGAACCCTCCAGAGTAGTGATGCTCGTCGGGCGGGCGGATGCGGGCGGATGCAGGCAGCGATCGGGTGAAGAGCATGAATTCAGTTTTACTAGCATTTAAGAGCATTTGGAGGTCACGGAAGGAGTGTTGTATGGCGTTGAAGCCCGTTTGGAGGTTTGTTAACACAGTGCCCAAAGAAGGGCCAGATGTATACAGAATGGTGTCGTCTGCGTAGAGGTGAATCAAAGAATCATCCGCAGCAAGAGTGACATCATTGATATATACAGAGAAAAGAGTCGACACCCATAGGGACTGCCAGAGGTCCGGACAACAAGCCCTCCGATTTGACATACTTAACTCTATCTGAGAAGTAGTTAGTGAACCAAGCGAGGCAGTCACTAGAGAAACCAAGGCTGTTGAGTCTGCCGATAAGAATTCGGCTTTTGACAGAGTCGAAAGCCTTGTCCAGGTCGATGAAGACGGCTGCACAGTACTGTCTTTTATCGATGGCGGTTATGATATGGTTTAGGACCTTGAGCGTGGCTGAGGTGCACCCGTGACCTCAACTGTTCAGAGGAGACTGTGTGAATCAGGCCTTCATGGTTGAATTGCTGCAAGAAACCACTATTAAAGGACACCAATAATAATAAGAGACTTGCTTGGGCCAAGAAACACAAGCAATAGACGTTAGATCGGTGGAAATCTGTCCTTTGGTCTGATGAGTTCAAATTTGAGATTTTCAGTTCCAACCACCGTGTCTTTGTGAGATACAGAGTAGGTGAACGGATGATATCCGCATGTGTGGTTCCCACCATGAAGCATGGAGGAGGAGTGATGGTGTAGGGGTGCTTTGCTGGTGACACTGTCAGTGATTTCTTTAGAATTCAAGGCACACTTAAACAGCATGGCTACCCCAGCATTCTGCGGCGATGCGCCATCGCATCTGGTTTGCGCTTAGTGGGACTGTCATTTGTTTTCCAACAGGACAATGACACAACACACCTCCAGGCTGTGTAAGGACTATTTGACCAAGAAGGACAGTGATGGAGTGCTGCATCAGATGACCTGGCCTCCACAATTGAGATGGTTTGCGATGAGTTGGACCGCAGAGTGAAGGAAAAGCAGCCAACAAGGGTGGGAACACCTTCAATACTGTTGGAAAAGCATTCCAGGTGAAGCTAGTTGAGAGAATGCCAAGAGTGTGCAAAGCTGGGCGCCTCCCGGGTGGCACAGTGGTCTAAGGCACTGCATCGCAGTGCTCGCTGTGCCACCAGAGACTCTGGGTTCGAGCCCGGCCGCGACCGGGAGGTCCATGGGGCGACGCACAATTGCCCTAGCGTCACCCGGGTTAGGGAGGGCCAGGCCGGTAGGGATATCCTTGTCTCATCGCGCACTAGTGACCCCTGTGGCTGGCTGGGCACAGTGCACGCTGACCAGGTCGCTAGGTGTACGGTGTTTCCTCCGACACATTGGTGCGGCTGGCTTCCGGGTTGGATGCGCGCTGTGTTAAGAAGCAGTGCGGCTTGGTTAGGTTGTGTTTTGGAGGACGCATGGCTCTCGACCTTTGTCTCTCCCGAGCCCGTACAGAAGTTGTAGCAATGAGACAAGACAGTAACTACTATCAATTGGATACCACGAAATTGTGGAGAAGTGAAAAAAAGAAGTGTGCGGTGGCTACTTTGAAGAATCTCAAATATATTTTGATTTGTTTCACACTTTTTTGGTTACTACATCATTCCATATGTGTTATTTCATAGTTGTGATGTCTTCACTAATATTCTACAGTGTAGAAAATAGAGAAAAAATAAAGAAAAACCATTGAATGAGTAAGTGTGTCCAAACCTTTTCCCTATGTAGTGCACTACTTTTGACCATGGCCCATAGGGCTCTGGTCAAGATTAGTGCACTATGTAGGAAATAGGGTGCCATTTCGGACACATCATAGCTCCCACCTGGCAAGAGCTCACTCAATCACAAAGGTGATTAAAGCAATCTTAACACTTAATTTTTCTAGTCTTGAAATGTTGTTTAATGTGTATTTAGGAGTATTGTTCTCCTTACCTTTGTAACTGTCGTGGGTCTACACTTGAGGAACCCTTTCCAGAGTGTCACTCTCCACTTCCATGGCCCAAATGGTACCTTAGAATATTTCCTATATTACACAACTTTTGACCAGAACTCTATGGTGAATAGGGTGCCATTTGTCAGCATTTCACTCCATGCATTATCAAGATAGTTGAAAGGTTATGCAGCATTTTTTTTATTAGGAAAACATTGACTAGGTTTTTGGTTCAATTAATGACATCAGACATCAAATAACACGTCAGCTGAAATGTCTTCATCTGTGCAGCAGAGGGCAGAGTGGAATCTCTTCATGCGCATCTCTGGCGATAAGAAGTGTTCCTTCACTTCACTGTCAGGGTTACCCTTCTGTCACTAAAATAAAAACAGGTGCTATCTAGAACCTTAAAGGGTTCTTTGGCTTTCCCCACTGGAGAACCCTTTATACACAGAGTTCTACCTGGAACCAAAAGGAGTTATCATTATGGGGACAGCCGAAGAACCCTTTTGGAACCCTTTTTTCTAAGAGTGTAGTCCTTCTCAGCAGCAGAAGTTGTTCTGCTTACCTGTGCTTCCCTCAGGCTCTACTGTGGATTACCATTACTAAGATAGCCTGGGATACCAGTCTGTTAGTACGATCATTCGACTCCTTTCCTCTCCTTGTCGTGCCAAAAACGTCATGATTGGCATGACAAGGAGTTGGAATGATAGCACAAACCGATCTGGGACCAGGCTATTCTTAAGACATCTTGTATTGATAATGACTGTGGCACGTAGTCCTAAAGCATCCCAGAGTAGGAGTGCTGATCTAGGATCCGGGAACCCATCCGTTGACATAAAATATTATTCATTATGATCTTAAAAGCTAAACGGATTCTAGATAAGCACTACTACTCTGAGATTCTTTGTGAATACAGGCCCAGAAACAAGAGGAAGTGAGGTGTTCACAGAGGCTGGGAGAGGGGTTTGGTCTACAGACCTCCCCCCAGGCATTAGGAGTCAATCTACTTTAACAAACATGCTACCAGGGCCATCTGGCATGTTAGTAGAGAGAGAGAGCGAGAGAGAGAGAGAAAAATAGGGGCATGTACAGGTATGACAGTATTAGTTATAAAGCACTAAGCACACATACATACACACACTCAAAATCAATGAATAATAATGTTTCAGTTAATTCCTTGTTTTTTGCTTATAGGCCATACAGATTATGATGTTCTTTTCATCCATATTGTCAGAAATCAATCAATTTGTTTTAAGATGAAATACGTATTAACTGTTTCAAACTGTGTCAAAAAGTCCTTCAATTATCCTCTGGTGAAGAGCAGGTGACCACTAAAAGTGCTGTGGCGATTTCCATGATCTGATTCCCAGCCCTGAGATGCATGTAGACCACATCTTCCACCTCCAGTAGCAGTGACACTCCATTGGAGGAATTGCATTTCAATTTACAAGTCTGCCTCGTTAAAAGTTAATTAGTGGAATTTCTTTACTTTTTAATGAGTTTGAGCCAATCAGTTGTGAGGTGACAAGATAGGGGCGGTATACAGAAGATAGCCCTATTTGGTAAAAGACAAAGTCCATATTATGGCAAGAACAGCTCAAATAAGAAAAGAGAAACAACAGTACATCATTAGTTTAAGACATGAAGGTCAGTCAATACAGAACATTTCGAGAACTTTGAAAGTTTCTTCAAGTGCAGTCGCAAAACCCATCAAGCTCTATGATGAAACTGGCTCTCATGAGGTCCACCACAGGAAAGGAAGACCCAGAGTCACCTCTGCTGCAAAGGATAAGTTCATTGGAGTTACCAGCCTCAGATGCAGCCCAAATAAAAGCTTCACAGAGTTAAATTAACAGAAACACCTCAACATCAACTGTTTAAAAAATATATATATATTTCATCTTTTTTTAACCAGGTAGGCCAGTTGAGAACAAGTTCTCATTTACAACTGTGACCTGACCTTGTAAACGACATCGCCGAAGTCAAGGATTGGTAGGATAATCAGTTTTACAAGGGTATGTTTGGCAGCATGAGTGAAGGAGGCTTTGCTACGAAATAGGAAGCAGATTCTAGATTTAATTTTGGATTGGAGATGCTTAATGTGAGTCTGGAAGGAGAGTTTACAGTCTAGCCAGACACCTAGGTATTTATAGTTGTCCCATATTCTAAGTCAGAACCCTCCAGAGTAGTGATGCTCGTCGGGCGGGCGGATGCGGGCGGATGCAGGCAGCGATCGGGTGAAGAGCATGAATTCAGTTTTACTAGCATTTAAGAGCATTTGGAGGTCACGGAAGGAGTGTTGTATGGCGTTGAAGCCCGTTTGGAGGTTTGTTAACACAGTGCCCAAAGAAGGGCCAGATGTATACAGAATGGTGTCGTCTGCGTAGAGGTGAATCAAAGAATCATCCGCAGCAAGAGTGACATCATTGATATATACAGAGAAAAGAGTCGACACCCATAGGGACTGCCAGAGGTCCGGACAACAAGCCCTCCGATTTGACATACTTAACTCTATCTGAGAAGTAGTTAGTGAACCAAGCGAGGCAGTCACTAGAGAAACCAAGGCTGTTGAGTCTGCCGATAAGAATTCGGCTTTTGACAGAGTCGAAAGCCTTGTCCAGGTCGATGAAGACGGCTGCACAGTACTGTCTTTTATCGATGGCGGTTATGATATGGTTTAGGACCTTGAGCGTGGCTGAGGTGCACCCGTGACCTCAACTGTTCAGAGGAGACTGTGTGAATCAGGCCTTCATGGTTGAATTGCTGCAAGAAACCACTATTAAAGGACACCAATAATAATAAGAGACTTGCTTGGGCCAAGAAACACAAGCAATAGACGTTAGATCGGTGGAAATCTGTCCTTTGGTCTGATGAGTTCAAATTTGAGATTTTCAGTTCCAACCACCGTGTCTTTGTGAGATACAGAGTAGGTGAACGGATGATATCCGCATGTGTGGTTCCCACCATGAAGCATGGAGGAGGAGTGATGGTGTAGGGGTGCTTTGCTGGTGACACTGTCAGTGATTTCTTTAGAATTCAAGGCACACTTAAACAGCATGGCTACCCCAGCATTCTGCGGCGATGCGCCATCGCATCTGGTTTGCGCTTAGTGGGACTGTCATTTGTTTTCCAACAGGACAATGACACAACACACCTCCAGGCTGTGTAAGGACTATTTGACCAAGAAGGACAGTGATGGAGTGCTGCATCAGATGACCTGGCCTCCACAATTGAGATGGTTTGCGATGAGTTGGACCGCAGAGTGAAGGAAAAGCAGCCAACAAGGGTGGGAACACCTTCAATACTGTTGGAAAAGCATTCCAGGTGAAGCTAGTTGAGAGAATGCCAAGAGTGTGCAAAGCTGGGCGCCTCCCGGGTGGCACAGTGGTCTAAGGCACTGCATCGCAGTGCTCGCTGTGCCACCAGAGACTCTGGGTTCGAGCCCGGCCGCGACCGGGAGGTCCATGGGGCGACGCACAATTGCCCTAGCGTCACCCGGGTTAGGGAGGGCCAGGCCGGTAGGGATATCCTTGTCTCATCGCGCACTAGTGACCCCTGTGGCTGGCTGGGCACAGTGCACGCTGACCAGGTCGCTAGGTGTACGGTGTTTCCTCCGACACATTGGTGCGGCTGGCTTCCGGGTTGGATGCGCGCTGTGTTAAGAAGCAGTGCGGCTTGGTTAGGTTGTGTTTTGGAGGACGCATGGCTCTCGACCTTTGTCTCTCCCGAGCCCGTACAGAAGTTGTAGCAATGAGACAAGACAGTAACTACTATCAATTGGATACCACGAAATTGTGGAGAAGTGAAAAAAAGAAGTGTGCGGTGGCTACTTTGAAGAATCTCAAATATATTTTGATTTGTTTCACACTTTTTTGGTTACTACATCATTCCATATGTGTTATTTCATAGTTGTGATGTCTTCACTAATTTTCTACAGTGTAGAAAATAGAGAAAAAAATAAAGAAAAACCATTGAATGAGTAAGTGTGTCCAAACCTTTTCCCTATGTAGTGCACTACTTTTGACCATGGCCCATAGGGCTCTGGTCAAGATTAGTGCACTATGTAGGAAATAGGGTGCCATTTCGGACACATCATAGCTCCCACCTGGCAAGAGCTCACTCAATCACAAAGGTGATTAAAGCAATCTTAACACTTAATTTTTCTAGTCTTGAAATGTTGTTTAATGTGTATTTAGGAGTATTGTTCTCCTTACCTTTGTAACTGTCGTGGGTCTACACTTGAGGAACCCTTTCCAGAGTGTCACTCTCCACTTCCATGGCCCAAATGGTACCTTAGAATATTTCCTATATTACACAACTTTTGACCAGAACTCTATGGTGAATAGGGTGCCATTTGTCAGCATTTCACTCCATGCATTATCAAGATAGTTGAAAGGTTATGCAGCATTTTTTTTATTAGGAAAACATTGACTAGGTTTTTGGTTCAATTAATGACATCAGACATCAAATAACACGTCAGCTGAAATGTCTTCATCTGTGCAGCAGAGGGCAGAGTGGAATCTCTTCATGCGCATCTCTGGCGATAAGAAGTGTTCCTTCACTTCACTGTCAGGGTTACCCTTCTGTCACTAAAATAAAAACAGGTGCTATCTAGAACCTTAAAGGGTTCTTTGGCTTTCCCCACTGGAGAACCCTTTATACACAGAGTTCTACCTGGAACCAAAAGGAGTTATCATTATGGGGACAGCCGAAGAACCCTTTTGGAACCCTTTTTTCTAAGAGTGTAGTCCTTCTCAGCAGCAGAAGTTGTTCTGCTTACCTGTGCTTCCCTCAGGCTCTACTGTGGATTACCATTACTAAGATAGCCTGGGATACCAGTCTGTTAGTACGATCATTCGACTCCTTTCCTCTCCTTGTCGTGCCAAAAACGTCATGATTGGCATGACAAGGAGTTGGAATGATAGCACAAACCGATCTGGGACCAGGCTATTCTTAAGACATCTTGTATTGATAATGACTGTGGCACGTAGTCCTAAAGCATCCCAGAGTAGGAGTGCTGATCTAGGATCCGGGAACCCATCCGTTGACATAAAATATTATTCATTATGATCTTAAAAGCTAAACGGATTCTAGATAAGCACTACTACTCTGAGATTCTTTGTGAATACAGGCCCAGAAACAAGAGGAAGTGAGGTGTTCACAGAGGCTGGGAGAGGGGTTTGGTCTACAGACCTCCCCCCAGGCATTAGGAGTCAATCTACTTTAACAAACATGCTACCAGGGCCATCTGGCATGTTAGTAGAGAGAGAGAGCGAGAGAGAGAGAGAAAAATAGGGGCATGTACAGGTATGACAGTATTAGTTATAAAGCACTAAGCACACATACATACACACACTCAAAATCAATGAATAATAATGTTTCAGTTAATTCCTTGTTTTTTGCTTATAGGCCATACAGATTATGATGTTCTTTTCATCCATATTGTCAGAAATCAATCAATTTGTTTTAAGATGAAATACGTATTAACTGTTTCAAACTGTGTCAAAAAGTCCTTCAATTATCCTCTGGTGAAGAGCAGGTGACCACTAAAAGTGCTGTGGCGATTTCCATGATCTGATTCCCAGCCCTGAGATGCATGTAGACCACATCTTCCACCTCCAGTAGCAGTGACACTCCATTGGAGGAATTGCATTTCAATTTACAAGTCTGCCTCGTTAAAAGTTAATTAGTGGAATTTCTTTACTTTTTAATGAGTTTGAGCCAATCAGTTGTGAGGTGACAAGATAGGGGCGGTATACAGAAGATAGCCCTATTTGGTAAAAGACAAAGTCCATATTATGGCAAGAACAGCTCAAATAAGAAAAGAGAAACAACAGTACATCATTAGTTTAAGACATGAAGGTCAGTCAATACAGAACATTTCGAGAACTTTGAAAGTTTCTTCAAGTGCAGTCGCAAAACCCATCAAGCTCTATGATGAAACTGGCTCTCATGAGGTCCACCACAGGAAAGGAAGACCCAGAGTCACCTCTGCTGCAGAGGATAAGTTCATTGGAGTTACCAGCCTCAGATGCAGCCCAAATAAAAGCTTCACAGAGTTAAATTAACAGAAACACCTCAACATCAACTGTTTAAAAAATATATATATATTTCATCTTTTTTTAACCAGGTAGGCCAGTTGAGAACAAGTTCTCATTTACAACTGTGACCTGACCTTGTAAACGACATCGCCGAAGTCAAGGATTGGTAGGATAATCAGTTTTACAAGGGTATGTTTGGCAGCATGAGTGAAGGAGGCTTTGCTACGAAATAGGAAGCAGATTCTAGATTTAATTTTGGATTGGAGATGCTTAATGTGAGTCTGGAAGGAGAGTTTACAGTCTAGCCAGACACCTAGGTATTTATAGTTGTCCCATATTCTAAGTCAGAACCCTCCAGAGTAGTGATGCTCGTCGGGCGGGCGGATGCGGGCGGATGCAGGCAGCGATCGGGTGAAGAGCATGAATTCAGTTTTACTAGCATTTAAGAGCATTTGGAGGTCACGGAAGGAGTGTTGTATGGCGTTGAAGCCCGTTTGGAGGTTTGTTAACACAGTGCCCAAAGAAGGGCCAGATGTATACAGAATGGTGTCGTCTGCGTAGAGGTGAATCAAAGAATCATCCGCAGCAAGAGTGACATCATTGATATATACAGAGAAAAGAGTCGACACCCATAGGGACTGCCAGAGGTCCGGACAACAAGCCCTCCGATTTGACATACTTAACTCTATCTGAGAAGTAGTTAGTGAACCAAGCGAGGCAGTCACTAGAGAAACCAAGGCTGTTGAGTCTGCCGATAAGAATTCGGCTTTTGACAGAGTCGAAAGCCTTGTCCAGGTCGATGAAGACGGCTGCACAGTACTGTCTTTTATCGATGGCGGTTATGATATGGTTTAGGACCTTGAGCGTGGCTGAGGTGCACCCGTGACCTCAACTGTTCAGAGGAGACTGTGTGAATCAGGCCTTCATGGTTGAATTGCTGCAAGAAACCACTATTAAAGGACACCAATAATAATAAGAGACTTGCTTGGGCCAAGAAACACAAGCAATAGACGTTAGATCGGTGGAAATCTGTCCTTTGGTCTGATGAGTTCAAATTTGAGATTTTCAGTTCCAACCACCGTGTCTTTGTGAGATACAGAGTAGGTGAACGGATGATATCCGCATGTGTGGTTCCCACCATGAAGCATGGAGGAGGAGTGATGGTGTAGGGGTGCTTTGCTGGTGACACTGTCAGTGATTTCTTTAGAATTCAAGGCACACTTAAACAGCATGGCTACCCCAGCATTCTGCGGCGATGCGCCATCGCATCTGGTTTGCGCTTAGTGGGACTGTCATTTGTTTTCCAACAGGACAATGACACAACACACCTCCAGGCTGTGTAAGGACTATTTGACCAAGAAGGACAGTGATGGAGTGCTGCATCAGATGACCTGGCCTCCACAATTGAGATGGTTTGCGATGAGTTGGACCGCAGAGTGAAGGAAAAGCAGCCAACAAGGGTGGGAACACCTTCAATACTGTTGGAAAAGCATTCCAGGTGAAGCTAGTTGAGAGAATGCCAAGAGTGTGCAAAGCTGGGCGCCTCCCGGGTGGCACAGTGGTCTAAGGCACTGCATCGCAGTGCTCGCTGTGCCACCAGAGACTCTGGGTTCGAGCCCGGCCGCGACCGGGAGGTCCATGGGGCGACGCACAATTGCCCTAGCGTCACCCGGGTTAGGGAGGGCCAGGCCGGTAGGGATATCCTTGTCTCATCGCGCACTAGTGACCCCTGTGGCTGGCTGGGCACAGTGCACGCTGACCAGGTCGCTAGGTGTACGGTGTTTCCTCCGACACATTGGTGCGGCTGGCTTCCGGGTTGGATGCGCGCTGTGTTAAGAAGCAGTGCGGCTTGGTTAGGTTGTGTTTTGGAGGACGCATGGCTCTCGACCTTTGTCTCTCCCGAGCCCGTACAGAAGTTGTAGCAATGAGACAAGACAGTAACTACTATCAATTGGATACCACGAAATTGTGGAGAAGTGAAAAAAAGAAGTGTGCGGTGGCTACTTTGAAGAATCTCAAATATATTTTGATTTGTTTCACACTTTTTTGGTTACTACATCATTCCATATGTGTTATTTCATAGTTGTGATGTCTTCACTAATATTCTACAGTGTAGAAAATAGAGAAAAAATAAAGAAAAACCATTGAATGAGTAAGTGTGTCCAAACCTTTTCCCTATGTAGTGCACTACTTTTGACCATGGCCCATAGGGCTCTGGTCAAGATTAGTGCACTATGTAGGAAATAGGGTGCCATTTCGGACACATCATAGCTCCCACCTGGCAAGAGCTCACTCAATCACAAAGGTGATTAAAGCAATCTTAACACTTAATTTTTCTAGTCTTGAAATGTTGTTTAATGTGTATTTAGGAGTATTGTTCTCCTTACCTTTGTAACTGTCGTGGGTCTACACTTGAGGAACCCTTTCCAGAGTGTCACTCTCCACTTCCATGGCCCAAATGGTACCTTAGAATATTTCCTATATTACACAACTTTTGACCAGAACTCTATGGTGAATAGGGTGCCATTTGTCAGCATTTCACTCCATGCATTATCAAGATAGTTGAAAGGTTATGCAGCATTTTTTTTATTAGGAAAACATTGACTAGGTTTTTGGTTCAATTAATGACATCAGACATCAAATAACACGTCAGCTGAAATGTCTTCATCTGTGCAGCAGAGGGCAGAGTGGAATCTCTTCATGCGCATCTCTGGCGATAAGAAGTGTTCCTTCACTTCACTGTCAGGGTTACCCTTCTGTCACTAAAATAAAAACAGGTGCTATCTAGAACCTTAAAGGGTTCTTTGGCTTTCCCCACTGGAGAACCCTTTATACACAGAGTTCTACCTGGAACCAAAAGGAGTTATCATTATGGGGACAGCCGAAGAACCCTTTTGGAACCCTTTTTTCTAAGAGTGTAGTCCTTCTCAGCAGCAGAAGTTGTTCTGCTTACCTGTGCTTCCCTCAGGCTCTACTGTGGATTACCATTACTAAGATAGCCTGGGATACCAGTCTGTTAGTACGATCATTCGACTCCTTTCCTCTCCTTGTCGTGCCAAAAACGTCATGATTGGCATGACAAGGAGTTGGAATGATAGCACAAACCGATCTGGGACCAGGCTATTCTTAAGACATCTTGTATTGATAATGACTGTGGCACGTAGTCCTAAAGCATCCCAGAGTAGGAGTGCTGATCTAGGATCCGGGAACCCATCCGTTGACATAAAATATTATTCATTATGATCTTAAAAGCTAAACGGATTCTAGATAAGCACTACTACTCTGAGATTCTTTGTGAATACAGGCCCAGAAACAAGAGGAAGTGAGGTGTTCACAGAGGCTGGGAGAGGGGTTTGGTCTACAGACCTCCCCCCAGGCATTAGGAGTCAATCTACTTTAACAAACATGCTACCAGGGCCATCTGGCATGTTAGTAGAGAGAGAGAGCGAGAGAGAGAGAGAAAAATAGGGGCATGTACAGGTATGACAGTATTAGTTATAAAGCACTAAGCACACATACATACACACACTCAAAATCAATGAATAATAATGTTTCAGTTAATTCCTTGTTTTTTGCTTATAGGCCATACAGATTATGATGTTCTTTTCATCCATATTGTCAGAAATCAATCAATTTGTTTTAAGATGAAATACGTATTAACTGTTTCAAACTGTGTCAAAAAGTCCTTCAATTATCCTCTGGTGAAGAGCAGGTGACCACTAAAAGTGCTGTGGCGATTTCCATGATCTGATTCCCAGCCCTGAGATGCATGTAGACCACATCTTCCACCTCCAGTAGCAGTGACACTCCATTGGAGGAATTGCATTTCAATTTACAAGTCTGCCTCGTTAAAAGTTAATTAGTGGAATTTCTTTACTTTTTAATGAGTTTGAGCCAATCAGTTGTGAGGTGACAAGATAGGGGCGGTATACAGAAGATAGCCCTATTTGGTAAAAGACAAAGTCCATATTATGGCAAGAACAGCTCAAATAAGAAAAGAGAAACAACAGTACATCATTAGTTTAAGACATGAAGGTCAGTCAATACAGAACATTTCGAGAACTTTGAAAGTTTCTTCAAGTGCAGTCGCAAAACCCATCAAGCTCTATGATGAAACTGGCTCTCATGAGGTCCACCACAGGAAAGGAAGACCCAGAGTCACCTCTGCTGCAGAGGATAAGTTCATTGGAGTTACCAGCCTCAGATGCAGCCCAAATAAAAGCTTCACAGAGTTAAATTAACAGAAACACCTCAACATCAACTGTTTAAAAAATATATATATATTTCATCTTTTTTTAACCAGGTAGGCCAGTTGAGAACAAGTTCTCATTTACAACTGTGACCTGACCTTGTAAACGACATCGCCGAAGTCAAGGATTGGTAGGATAATCAGTTTTACAAGGGTATGTTTGGCAGCATGAGTGAAGGAGGCTTTGCTACGAAATAGGAAGCAGATTCTAGATTTAATTTTGGATTGGAGATGCTTAATGTGAGTCTGGAAGGAGAGTTTACAGTCTAGCCAGACACCTAGGTATTTATAGTTGTCCCATATTCTAAGTCAGAACCCTCCAGAGTAGTGATGCTCGTCGGGCGGGCGGATGCGGGCGGATGCAGGCAGCGATCGGGTGAAGAGCATGAATTCAGTTTTACTAGCATTTAAGAGCATTTGGAGGTCACGGAAGGAGTGTTGTATGGCGTTGAAGCCCGTTTGGAGGTTTGTTAACACAGTGCCCAAAGAAGGGCCAGATGTATACAGAATGGTGTCGTCTGCGTAGAGGTGAATCAAAGAATCATCCGCAGCAAGAGTGACATCATTGATATATACAGAGAAAAGAGTCGACACCCATAGGGACTGCCAGAGGTCCGGACAACAAGCCCTCCGATTTGACATACTTAACTCTATCTGAGAAGTAGTTAGTGAACCAAGCGAGGCAGTCACTAGAGAAACCAAGGCTGTTGAGTCTGCCGATAAGAATTCGGCTTTTGACAGAGTCGAAAGCCTTGTCCAGGTCGATGAAGACGGCTGCACAGTACTGTCTTTTATCGATGGCGGTTATGATATGGTTTAGGACCTTGAGCGTGGCTGAGGTGCACCCGTGACCTCAACTGTTCAGAGGAGACTGTGTGAATCAGGCCTTCATGGTTGAATTGCTGCAAGAAACCACTATTAAAGGACACCAATAATAATAAGAGACTTGCTTGGGCCAAGAAACACAAGCAATAGACGTTAGATCGGTGGAAATCTGTCCTTTGGTCTGATGAGTTCAAATTTGAGATTTTCAGTTCCAACCACCGTGTCTTTGTGAGATACAGAGTAGGTGAACGGATGATATCCGCATGTGTGGTTCCCACCATGAAGCATGGAGGAGGAGTGATGGTGTAGGGGTGCTTTGCTGGTGACACTGTCAGTGATTTCTTTAGAATTCAAGGCACACTTAAACAGCATGGCTACCCCAGCATTCTGCGGCGATGCGCCATCGCATCTGGTTTGCGCTTAGTGGGACTGTCATTTGTTTTCCAACAGGACAATGACACAACACACCTCCAGGCTGTGTAAGGACTATTTGACCAAGAAGGACAGTGATGGAGTGCTGCATCAGATGACCTGGCCTCCACAATTGAGATGGTTTGCGATGAGTTGGACCGCAGAGTGAAGGAAAAGCAGCCAACAAGGGTGGGAACACCTTCAATACTGTTGGAAAAGCATTCCAGGTGAAGCTAGTTGAGAGAATGCCAAGAGTGTGCAAAGCTGGGCGCCTCCCGGGTGGCACAGTGGTCTAAGGCACTGCATCGCAGTGCTCGCTGTGCCACCAGAGACTCTGGGTTCGAGCCCGGCCGCGACCGGGAGGTCCATGGGGCGACGCACAATTGCCCTAGCGTCACCCGGGTTAGGGAGGGCCAGGCCGGTAGGGATATCCTTGTCTCATCGCGCACTAGTGACCCCTGTGGCTGGCCGGGCACAGTGCACGCTGACCAGGTCGCTAGGTGTACGGTGTTTCCTCCGACACATTGGTGCGGCTGGCTTCCGGGTTGGATGCGCGCTGTGTTAAGAAGCAGTGCGGCTTGGTTAGGTTGTGTTTTGGAGGACGCATGGCTCTCGACCTTTGTCTCTCCCGAGCCCGTACAGAAGTTGTAGCAATGAGACAAGACAGTAACTACTATCAATTGGATACCATGAAATTGTGGAGAAGTGAAAAAAAGAAGTGTGCGGTGGCTACTTTGAAGAATCTCAAATATATTTTGATTTGTTTCACACTTTTTTGGTTACTACATCATTCCATATGTGTTATTTCATAGTTGTGATGTCTTCACTAATATTCTACAGTGTAGAAAATAGAGAAAAAATAAAGAAAAACCATTGAATGAGTAAGTGTGTCCAAACCTTTTCCCTATGTAGTGCACTACTTTTGACCATGGCCCATAGGGCTCTGGTCAAGATTAGTGCACTATGTAGGAAATAGGGTGCCATTTCGGACACATCATAGCTCCCACCTGGCAAGAGCTCACTCAATCACAAAGGTGATTAAAGCAATCTTAACACTTAATTTTTCTAGTCTTGAAATGTTGTTTAATGTGTATTTAGGAGTATTGTTCTCCTTACCTTTGTAACTGTCGTGGGTCTACACTTGAGGAACCCTTTCCAGAGTGTCACTCTCCACTTCCATGGCTCAAATGGTACCTTAGAATATTTCCTATATTACACAACTTTTGACCAGAACTCTATGGTGAATAGGGTGCCATTTGTCAGCATTTCACTCCATGCATTATCAAGATAGTTGAAAGGTTATGCAGCATTTTTTTTATTAGGAAAACATTGACTAGGTTTTTGGTTCAATTAATGACATCAGACATCAAATAACACGTCAGCTGAAATGTCTTCATCTGTGCAGCAGAGGGCAGAGTGGAATCTCTTCATGAGCATCTCTGGCGATAAGAAGTGTTCCTTCACTTCACTGTCAGGGTTACCCTTCTGTCACTAAAATAAAAACAGGTGCTATCTAGAACCTTAAAGGGTTCTTTGGCTTTCCCCACTGGAGAACCCTTTATACACAGAGTTCTACCTGGAACCAAAAGGAGTTATCATTATGGGGACAGCCGAAGAACCCTTTTGGAACCCTTTTTTCTAAGAGTGTAGTCCTTCTCAGCAGCAGAAGTTGTTCTGCTTACCCTCCTGCCTGTGCTTCCCTCAGGCTCTACTGTGGATTACCATTACTAAGATAGCCTGGGATACCAGTCTGTTAGTACGATCATTCGACTCCTTTCCTCTCCTTGTCGTGCCAAAAACGTCATGATTGGCATGACAAGGAGTTGGAATGATAGCACAAACCGATCTGGGACCAGGCTATTCTTAAGACATCTTGTATTGATAATGACTGTGGCACGTAGTCCTAAAGCATCCCAGAGTAGGAGTGCTGATCTAGGATCCGGGAACCCATCCGTTGACATAAAATATTATTCATTATGATCTTAAAAGCTAAACGGATTCTAGATAAGCACTACTACTCTGAGATTCTTTGTGAATACAGGCCCAGAAACAAGAGGAAGTGAGGTGTTCACAGAGGCTGGGAGAGGGGTTTGGTCTACAGACCTCCCCCCAGGCATTAGGAGTCAATCTACTTTAACAAACATGCTACCAGGGCCATCTGGCATGTTAGTAGAGAGAGAGAGAGAGAGAGAGAGAGAGAAAAATAGGGGCATGTACAGGTATGACAGTATTAGTTATAAAGCACTAAGCACACATACATACACACACTCAAAATCAATGAATAATAATGTTTCAGTTAATTCCTTGTTTTTTGCTTATAGGCCATACAGATTATGATGTTCTTTTCATCCATATTGTCAGAAATCAATCAATTTGTTTTAAGATGAAATACGTATTAACTGTTTCAAACTGTGTCAAAAAGTCCTTCAATTATCCTCTGGTGAAGAGCAGGTGACCACTAAAAGTGCTGTGGCGATTTCCATGATCTGATTCCCAGCCCTGAGATGCATGTAGACCACATCTTCCACCTCCAGTAGCAGTGACACTCCATTGGAGGAATTAACAACATGGCCACTACCTTGGTGATCATAAGTACAAGCAAGCCATTTGTTGTTCATTCTTAAACAAGAATGCACATGCAGGTTGTGAACTAAAAACTCCATATAAAAAAAACCTGAACAGTCGGAAGTTTACATAGAGTCATTAAAACTTGTTTTTAAATCACTCCACAAATTTCTTGTTAACAAACTATAGATTTGGCAAGTCGGTTAGGACATCTACTTTGTGCATGAAACAAGTCATTTTAACAACAATTGTTCACAGACAGATTATTTCACTTGTAATTCACTGTATCATAATACCAGTGGGTCAGAAGTTTACATACACTAAGTTGACTGTGCCTTTAAACAGCTTGGAAAATTCCAGAAAAGGATGTCATGGCTTTGGAAGCTTCTGATAGGCTAACTGACATCATTTGAGTCAATTGGAGGTGTACCTGTGGATGTATTTCAAGGCCTACCTTCAACCTCAGTGCCTCTTTGCTTGACATTATGGGAAAATCAAAAGAAATCAGCAGACTTCAGAAAAATATTGTAGACCTCCACAAATCTGGTTCATCCTGGGGAGCAATTTCCAAACGCCTGAAGGTACCACGTTCATCTGTACAAACAATAGTACGCAAGTATAAACACCATGGGACCACGCAGCCGTCATACTGCTCAGGAAGGAGACGCGTTCTGTCTCCTGGAGATTAATGTACTTTGGTGCGAAAAGTGCAAATCAATCCCAGAACAACAGCAAAGGACCTTGTGAAGATGCTGGAGGAAACAGGTACAAAAGTATATATATCCACAGTAAAACGAGTCCTATATCGACATAATCGACATAATCGATGGCAAGATGAGGAAGAACGGAAAATTACATGGATATATTGAAGCAACATCTCAAGACATCAGTCAGGAAGTTTAAGCTTGGTCGTAAATGGGTCTTCCACATGGACAATGACCCCAAGCATACTTCCAAAGTTGTGGCAAAATGGCCTAAGGACAACAAAGTCAAGGTACTGGAGTGGCCATTACAAAGCCCTGACCTCAACCCTAAAGAACATTTGTGGGCAGAACTGAAAAAGTGTGTGCGAGCAAGGAGGCCTACAAATCTGACTCAGTTACACCAGCTCTGGCAGGAGAAATGGGCCAAAATTCCCCCAACTTATTGTGGGAAGCTTGTGGAAGGCTAACCAAAATGTTTGACCCAAGTTAAACAATTTAATAGCAATGCTACCAAATACTAACTGAGTGTATGTAAACTTCTGACCCACTGGGAATGTCCCACTGGGATGAAAGAAATAAAAGCTGAAATAAATCATTCTCTCTACTATTATTCTGACATTTCACATTCTTAAAATAAATTGGTGATCCTGACTGACCTAAGACAGGGAATTCTTACTAGGATTAAATGTCAGGAATTGTGTAAAACTGAGTTTAAATGTATTTGGCTCAGGTGTCTGTAAACTTCCAGCTTCAACTGTAGATTCCTCTCACAGGTGCCTTGAAAATCCCTGCATCAGAACACAACATTCATGTAAAAACAGTGATCATTCAGAATACATAACTTTACCACCATATTTATTGCCCGTTCCCTAGAGAAAAATATAAACATACTGAACATAATTAAGATGAAACAGCATCTATTCTCCCTCTGTTGTTTAAACATCCATGAATTCAATTCCCATCAATTTTATTGTTTTTCAAAACAGCAGGTGATATATTTACTGTGTCTGTGAAGTTCTTTGAATAATCACCATGATTTCAACTGTCAACAAAGATCATACCAGGACAATGGATCATTACATTTACTGTGAGGACAGACGCTGGGAGACGAGAAGCAAGTACAGGGAGTGAAGATTTAATGGATTAACAGACAAATAACAAAACAAGAACAGTGTCTGGACAGGGGGAACAAAACTACATTAATGCTGACACGGGGATGAAACAGAGGAACAGACAGATTTAGGGAAGGCAATCAAAATGTGAAGGAGTGCAGGTGAGTCCAATGAGCACTGATGCACGTAATGATGGTGACAGGTGTGCTTAATGATGAGCAGCCTTGCGTCCTCGAGCGCCAGAGAGGGGGAGCAGGCATGACAGTACCCCCCAGGGGCGCCACCCGGCGTCCCACCGGGGCGAGGCTGACCCACCGGCCAAGGCATGTGCGCTGGACAAGCCGTCTGAAGCATGGGAGCCCTACGAGCCGGGTGAGGTGTGGGAGCCCGACGATCCTGCTGAGACGTGGGAGCCCGACGAGCCGGCTGAGGCATGACGTGTGGTGGGAGCCCACCGAGGCAAGGAAAACTCTCGAGCCAGCTAAGGTGCGAAAGCCGGACGAGCCAGCTGAGGCACCCCCGGTTCCATTGGCGGTGGCACCCAGACCCGACGTCACCAACAAAAACAAAATCAAAAAGATCTCCCTGATGCTTCAAAGTGTGGTGTCAGCATTCTGTGAGGACAGACTCTTGGAGACAGGAAGCAAGTACAGGGAGTGAGGATTTAATGGATAAACGGACATATAACTAAACAAGAACAGCGTCTCGACAGGGGGAATGGCAATTAACTGTTTGACATCGCATACCAGGACCCTATATACTGTTTGCTTAATAAAGCTTGAATCGTGCTAACTGCACATAAGTTTTAATGTGTGTGATTTACTGCAGTCCGTTCAGGTAACAGCACATATGAACAATTACAGCAGGGACACCTTATGCCTAGCGTTTTAGTCACATTCTACATGTGAGACTTTTGGGATCTGAACCATCATTATGCACACCTGGCACCATCGTTAAGCGCAGCTGCACCTCATGAGACTCACCTGGACTCCGTCACTTCACTGATTACCTCCCCTATACTTGTCACTCCCTTAGGTTCATTCCCCAGGCAGTATTGATTATGTGTTTCAGATCCAGACGCTACTCTAGTTTTGTATCGTTCCATGGTCATTGTGTTATTAAACTCACCACCTTCTTCTCGACTCCCAGCATCTCTGTTACAGAATACTGCCTCAACAAATGGAAGCAGCAGGAAATCAGGACATCTCCCAGTCGACGAACATGGTCGTCAACAACACGACCAGCTGGTGCAACTGGGGATGGCTATGGAAGAGGTTCTTCGCAGTCTTCAACATCTCGAACATATCCGAGAGACGTTGCCTTCAACTAGGGGAGGATACTCTAACACCAGTCGAGCCAGCACACCAGTCCATTCAGCAGCCTGGCCAGGTTAGCGATGCCGTCTGTCCCTCCTGGACAAATATGACGGAACCCCATTTAAATTCCGTGGCTTCCTACTCCAGTGCTCCCTCTATTTTGCTCGCAGATGGGAGCCACGGTTATTTCTCTGCTGACTGGGCGGGTGTTGGAGTGGGCTACGGCCGTCTGGGAGAGCGACGAGGAGGTGCTGGCTTCGTATGAGGGGTTCATGGCTCCGTCCAGAGGTATCTTCGATCATCCACCGGAAGGCAGAGAGGGGGGTGAGCGCCTACTCTTTCCAGAGGGGGGTGGGGGGGGTGTGTCATGTCTACTCCCTCTTCAGTGCTCGCCATCGCCGGTTTAATAATCACTGGCTCTGACAACCATCATTACGCACACCTGGCACCATCGTTATGAGACTCACCTGGACTCCATCACTTCACGGATTACCTCCCCTATATCTGTCACTCCCTTAGGTTCATCCCCCAGGCAGTATTGATGGTGTTTCATGTCCAGATGCTACTCTTGTTTTGTGTCGTTCATTGTGTTATTAAACTCACCACCTGCTTCAAATCCCAGCATCTCTGTTACATTCAGTTTGATTCTATTCTGCTGATGTGTTTCCCCTGAATGAAAATGTGCTTTCTCTAGATGCATTGCACTCCACAAGCTGGCTCCGTGTCAGAACTGTAGAATACCTTTGGTCCCAGAATATTACTGGCATAAAAGATAATGTTCAGGAAATAGGTATTTCATTTTAAAGGCCATTTCCCTGACGTTCGCTTTCATGGTAAACGCTGCGGAAGACGGCTCAAGTGTAAATTACCTTTAAAAGGCACATTGTAGACAGTGCCGTTGAATGAACACAGACCTGACTGGTCATCTGATACAAACATACAGTCAGGTCCCAAATTATTGGCAGCAAGATCTATTATAAATACTGAGCTACAGTTGAAGTCTGAAGTTTACATACACTTAACTTGGTGTCATTAAAACTTGTTTTTCAACCACTCCATAAATGTATTGTTAACAAACTATAGTTTTGGCAAGTCGGTTAGGACATCTACTTTGTGCATGACACAAGTAATATTTCCAACAATTGTTTACAGACAGATTAGTGCACTTACAATTCACTGTATCACAAATCCAGTGGGTCAGAAGTTTACATGCACTAAGTTGACTGTGCCTTTAAACAGCTTGGAAATTTCCAGAAAATTATGTCATGTCTTTAGAAGCTTCCGATAGGCTAATTGACATAATTTGAGTCAATTGGAGGTGTGGATGTATTTCAAGGTATACCTTCAAACTCAGTGCCTCTTTGCTTGACATCATGGGAAAATCAAAAGAAATCAGTCAAGACCTCAGAAAAAAAATTGTAGACACAAGTCTGGTTCATCCTTGGGAGCAATTTCCAAACGCCTGAAGGTACCACATTAATCTGTACAAACAATAGTATGCAAGTATAAATACCATGGGACCACGCCATCATACCGCTCAGGAAGAAGCTTTCTGTCCTCCTAGAGATGAACGTACTTTGGTGTTAAAAGTGAAATCAGTCCCAGAACAACAGCAAAGGACCTTGTGAAGATGCTGGAGGAAACAGGTACAAAAGTATCTATATCCACAGTAAAACGAGTCCTATATCAACATAACCTGAAAGGCCGCACAGCAAGGAAGAAGCCACTGCTCCAAAACCGCCATAAAAAAGCCAGACTACCGTTTGCAACTGCACATGGGGACAAAGATTGTACTTTTTGGAGAAATGTCCTCTGGTCTGATGAAAAAAAATATAACTGTTTGGTCATAATGACCATCGTTATGTTTTGAGGAAAAAGGGGAGGCTTGCAAGCCGAAGAACACTATCCCAACCGTGAAGCACAGGGGTGCAGGAGGTACTGGAGCACTTCACAAAATAGATGGCATTATCAGGAGGAACATTATGTGGATATATTGAAGCAACATCTCAAGACATCAGTCAGAAAGTTTAAGCTTGGTCGCAAATGGGTCTTCCAAATGGACAATGACCCCAATTATACTTCCAAAGTTGTGGCAAAAGGGCTTAAGGACAACAAAGTCAAGGTGTTGGAGTGGACATCACAAAGCCCTTACCTCAATCCCATAGAAAATGTGTGGGCAGAACTGAAAAAGCGTGTGCAAGCAAGGAGGCCTACAAACCTGACTCAGTTACACCAGCTCTGGCAGGAGAAATGGGCCAATATTCAACCAACTTATTGTGGGAAGCTTGTGGAAGGCTACCCAAAACGTTTGACCCAAGTTAAACTATTTAAAGGAAATGCTACCAAATACTAATTGAGTGTATGTAAACTTCTGATCCACTGGGAATGTGATGAAAGAAATAAAAGCTGAAATAAATCATTCTCTCTACTATTATTCTGACATTTCACATTCTTAAAATAAAGTGGTGATCCTAACTGTCCTAAAACAGGGAATTTTTACTAGGATTAAATGTCAGGAATTGTGAAAAACTGAGTTTAAATATTTTGGCTAAGGTGTATGTAAACTTCCGACTTCAATTGCATATTGTAATAATTAAAAAAAAATATGTCATACTAATTGCTTAAAGAGATTTTGTTTAACAAGTAATACTTTTTTCTCAAAGATGGTCAAAAGTATTGTTTTCAATATCTTTCAATACTTCACATTGCAAGGCACTGTGCCTTTTCCTAAAATGTTTTATGAGATTGGAAAAAAAACATTGGGAGGGATCTTAGACCATTCCTCCTTAAAGAATGTTGTTTACATTTGTTGGATGATATAAATGTATTTATTTGGCGTGGAAATCAGGATGCATAAGCAGAGAATAACCCCATACCTAATGTAAAATATGGTTGTGGGGCCCCTACTAACGACACGCATCAATCACTACATCAACCATTGTCTCCTGACTCCCACTAAGAACTAAAGAGCAAGTATATGATATATTACAGATGAATTAAACATTGTTACATTAAAATAAAGATCACCCAATCACAGAAATGCTTTCTTGTATTTTATTGTGATGGTGGGGGTCATAAAAAAACAACTATAAAAACAGACAGATTAAACAGGAAATGTATAAAACAAAGTGTAGCCTCTGACATATAACAACAATGTAACAAATTGGCACAAAACTGAAAGAAAAAGAGTATGTTGACAAAAAAAGGGAGTTACGTATATCTTCATAACAACAGCGAGGACTCATGCATTTAGTCACACAGTTAGTTTTCAGTAGCTTCATATCAAATTAAGGACAAGGTCAGTCTAACCAACTCGTCTGATGATGGATGCACATGGAACACTTCTCTCTTCATTTGTGTCTTTTCTTGTTCTTTTTTTTTTACAGCTTAAACAGACATCATGTTGACGTAATACTTCAGGTTGCTTTTTTGAAAACAAACTTCATGACTCCTAGAGCTGTACTTCAGACCGCTCTGGATTCATTGACCTTCAAATCATTTTTCATACTAAAATATATTATTATTGTATCAATTCAAACTACAGTATTGTACACTACAATGTGTGTAATAAATAACCATAAAGAAATATAAAAATAAGACACATAAATATAAAAAGTCCTCTAAAAACTAAATAGGTACACTTTCCTCAGTGACAAGGGTTCTAATACTGCCAAATGCACACATGAAAAATACTAAAGCCAAACTGAAAAATAATGAAGTAACACTGTTAGGTAAAATCAACTGAAACACGTCATAAAACACAGGGACCATATTCACTAACATTTGTTACCTGAAGTGAGGGTTAGTTTGCCACCATTTTTTAAAACAAGTGCACTCAACTAATAATGGCTGACGCTCCAACACAGGAAAATCCCCTTAAACACAGTAAAAAACCTTTCCCATCCATCTTATTCTCTTTGTCACTTTGTCACATGAAATATTCCTTATTCGTGATATTGTCCACGTCCCAAATGGCCACTTTTCCCCTACATAGTATAGTACTTTGGACCAGAGCCCTATAGTGCACCAATAGGGAATATGGTGCCATTTGGGATGACGCACTATTTAACAAAAAATGTGTCCAAGCAAGTAAACAAACATTATTCAATATGGGCCTTGCGCAGATTGAAAGATGTACTGGCTACATCCGTGAAGTAAAAATAACACTGTTCAATGGCACTTACAGCACACAGGACTGGTCTTGCATAAGGCTGGAGGCATTGGGGTGGGGTACAATGCAGAACTGCCCCCCTCCTGCTTCATATGACCCTATAACACTGATGATCATTGATTAACAACTAACCTAACCGAAAACAAGGGGTGTCCCAATAATCAAACCTTTCTCCAAACGTGCGCACTTGTTCTCTTCCCTTCATGGATTTGAAAGGAAATGACTAGTATACAAAATATTGTGGAAACTTCTTGTAGTTTAGCCCATGCCTACACCAATCCAATGCTTTTCAATTTGTGGGGAGTATTAAACAAGTGCACAATTCAGGAAGGAGAGATTATTGGGGCGCGACCAAGGAGGAGCATGGTAAGAATGCTGGATTTGAGGTTGTGACACCTTCCCTGATAGGACAGTTTGGTTATGGCATCAGATGCCACATCATCATCCCCACCCTCTCACTCTCCCTAGCCTGGTCACAGATCTGTTTGTGCTCTTGCCAATTCCATTGCTGTCCTTGACAAGCCAAACATGGCAAGACAATGAGTGACAAGGAGTTAACATGATAGAACAGACAGACTCAGCACTCAGGCTAACCCCTTCCCACCCATACCCCAGAATCCTCTTTTCTTCTTAAGGCTAACAATCCAACTTAAAACAAAATGCTATGCTAAGGTTAGCTAACATAAAGAAGATCTATAGCTAGTGTGTACATAATCATACTAAAGGGTGAACAACACATCATGAGGCATGTTTTATCCATAGGTAAACCAGGAATACTGTAGTGCAGATGTTTTGTTTTTTTACAACTCAATAAAATACTGATTTTAGCAAACACCATCATTTGGCAATAAAAAGGTATAGAAATCTTTCTTCAACTGTACAGGTTAAAAGGTTAAAACATGAGCTGCAAAATTAGTCATAGCACTGACAAACAGAAATGACCTGGGATCGGATGTCACACTCTCAGTCCATGGGTGTTTCTTTTCTTCCTTCTTTTCAAATGTATAATACTTCTATAAACAAGGTCTAAGTAACACTGATTTTTTTCCACAAATAAAAGTCACTTCTTTTTTTGTCTAGTTCAGGCACACCTGGGTTTGAACACAGTAGTGGACCGACAACACAGCATCAACATGGCAGCCATGTTTGTTTTGTTTCTTCTTTTGACAACAAGACAATATTTTCCTGTCCTGCTATATGACATTTTCAACACAAAATGTATTTTTCATTCACTGTTCATCTTGTTTTCCTCTGTTTCTTTCTGTCCATTTTCTAATGTTTCTGTAATGTTCTCCTTGTCCACATGCGGTTCTTTGTTATCTGTTTCCTTAGCCTTCTCTGTTACCACAGTTTCCTTCTCTGTTACCACAGTTTCCTTCTCTGTTACAACAGTTTCCTTCTCTGCCTCTCCTTCCTCCCCCTCCCCATCTCCCATCACCTGTACCTCCATCTCCTCCTCCTCCTCTTCCTCATACACATCTTTCTCCTGCTGTACACACTCCTCTCTGCTCTCTTCCTCTCTCCTCCATTCCTCTTCCTCCCCCTCCTTCTGGTGTGCCTCCTCCTCTCTACTCCCTTCTTCCTCCTCCTCTCTCCTCCCTTCCTCCTTATTTTCCTGCTGTCCCTCCTCCTCTTCCTGCTGTGCCTCCTCCTCTCTGCTCCCTTCTTCCTCCTCCTCTTCCTGCTGTGCCTCCTCCTCTTCCTGCTGTCCCTCCTCCTCTTCCTGCTGTGCCTCCTCCTCTCTGCTCCCTTCTTCCTCCTCCTCTTGCCTCTCCCCTTCAAAGTCCTCCACCTCGTAGATCTCACTCTCTTCATCATCCTCGCCCACCTGCACCACCCGTATGTCGTCCATGCTCATGGCTTCCATGCCTTCCTCCTCTCCTTCCTCTTCCTCCAGCTCCTCCTCACTCTCCCTCTCATCTGAGTCCAGTTGGGAGGGAGGGGAGGTGGGCCGGCTATCTGACTGCTGCTCCTCTGCTTGGGGGCTCATTTCGGGGGTCATCCTGAGCCGACGCCCCACCTGATGATCTCCTTGGGGCTCCTTCTTGCAGTATGAGTATCGGTGGTTCATGTGCTGGGAGTAGGAGCCCGAGTGGGAGAAACACTTGCCACACTTGTCACACCGGTAGGGCTTCTCTCCGGAGTGCAGACGCGTGTGCTCTATCAAGTGGTGCTTGTGTTTGAAGGCTTTGTTGCAGATGCCACACTCGTGTGGACGTTTTCCTGAAAACAGAAGAGAAGAAGAGAGAAGAGTAGATTACTTTAGTGTCCAATGTACATGGATGTTTAACAGAAACTTAATTTAAAACCCTCTGAAAGACACACAGCCACATACTGAGTATGGGTTGGAAAAGTTGGAGAGAGAAACAGAGTTTAAAACTCAACCAACTTCTCCATTAAACACACCACAGGTGTCTGCTTAACCCTATAAAAAAGTTTTTTTCAATCCGCAACCCATTACTCTTGATTTGCTCTGTGTGTGTGTGTGTGTGTGTGTGTGTGTGTGTGTGTGTGTGTGTGCCTTGCTTTTACCATTACATCAGGTCTGTCACTGTCTACATTACACTGACCTGCCTGTAGACTTTACTACCTGTGAAACCAACAGCATTTGTCATGGAAACAGTATCATAACACAAACCCTCACAATTAAGTACACTGAACAAAAATATAAATGCAACATGCAACAATTTCATTGATTTTACTGAGTGACAGTTCATATAAGAAAACCAGTCAATTTCAATAAATTCATTAGGCCCTAATCTATGGATTGACTGGGCAGTGGTGCAGCCATGGGTGGGGTTGTGAGGGCATAGGCCTACCCACTGGGGAGCCAGGCCCAGCCAATCAGAATGAGTTTTTCAACACAAAAGGGCTCTACTAGAGACAGAAATACTCCTCAGTTTCAACAGCTATCCGGGTGGCTAGTCTCAGACCATCCCGCCGGTGAAGAAGCCGGATGTGGAAGTCCTGGTCTGGAGTGGTTACACGTTGTCTGTGGTTGTGAGGCCGGTTGGACGTACTACCAAATTTGGAGGTGGCTTATGGTAGAGAATTCTCTGTCAACAGCTCTGGTAGACATTCCTGCAGTCAGCATGTCAATTGCACGCTCCCTCAAAACTTGAGACATCTGTAGCATTGTGTTGTGTGACAAAACTGTACATTTTAGAGTGGCCTTTCATTGCACCTGTGTAATGATCATTCCGTTTAATCAGCTTCTTGATATGCCACACCTGTCAGGTGGATGGCTCACTAAGAGGGATGTAAACAAATTTGTGCACAAAATTGGAGAGAAATACACTTTTTGTGCATATGGAACATTTCTGGGATATTTTATTTTAGCTCATGAAACATGGGACCAACACTTTACATGTTGCGTTTATATTTATGTTCAGCATAAAACACTTCAGAATATTCCCCCAAACGGATTCCAGCAGGTCTGTTGCACAGGAATATTTTTTCAGTAAAATAAACAAACATCTTAGGGTGAAATGAGATCAAGCTAGCTGCCAAATGCTGAATTTTTCAAATATTCTGCTTGACCGGTCCCCTAGGGGCCCTGGTAAAAAGTAGTGCACTATAAAGGGTTCAACTGGGCCCATCCAACGGGGCCGTTAAACACCCCCTTTTCTGAAGTGATTTGGACACTGCCTGCCTGTCCTACGCCAGGCCAGGATTGCTTCCCAAATGGCACCCTATTTCCTATATGGACCCAGGTCAAAAGTTGTTCACTGTATAGGGGATATGGGGCCATTTGGGAAGCAGACCCAGTCTTCACAATGCCATTGGCTATGTGTGGTCTGAGAGTAGTGCAGTCATGGCTGGACCAGACTAATACCCACCTTCCCTCTCAGAATAGAATGGAGCATGGCTAATTGTAAACAGACTTTGTGTCCCAAATGGCACCCTATTCTCCTATGGGTCCTGGTCAAAAGTAGTGCAATACATTTGCACTACATGGGTGCCATTTGGGATGCACACAGAGCCTTTTTTGGCAAATCCAAATCGAATCAAAGTGCTGGAGCCAGTAGTTACGCATGCATCTCATAGGAAATAATTAATGTGTGTTTTAGGAGGACATTAGGTGGTTTAAAGATGCACTATGCAGAAAAATAGCTCCTCCATTTCCTGGTATGCAAAAATTCAAATAGTTTGCCTAATTTCAGTTAATGTGACAAAACAAGCAGTTATTGGGTAGAATCTGTACCATCTAAACCACTGTGAAATAGATTTTACATAACCAAAAATATTGTCTTTTCAGCTGTTTGAAGCTGGCTAAAATACCATCTTCAGGGAAGAACCATTGGTTTACCATATGAAAGTGACAGATAAAGACCTTGGTGTTTTAAATGCCTGTCAATGCTTCATATCATGCAAGAAGTGAAGTAATGTCTCATAGCACAGACGAGAAGGAATGGCATAGGCCGGGCAGCACTCATTAAAAAGTCAAGAATGATCAGAGTAGGAGTGCTGATCTAAGATCAGGTTCCCACCTGTCTGTATAATCTTATTCATTGTGATCTAAAAGGCAAAGCTGATCCTAAATCCACACTCCTACTCTGAGATGCTATATACGGCCCCTGACCCAATGGACCCGCAACCGCCGGGCATATGATTTACCTGTGTGTTCGTATTTATGCCTGAGCAGGGAGCTGCTCTTCTGGAAGATCTTGTCACATAGGTCACAGGCATACATGCCACTCTCCAGCCGACGCATCTTCTTCTGTGGAGGGGCTGAGTCCGAGTCGTTCTGCTCCTCTACCGCCGACACGCTCTCTGAACTGGTGTCAGCCTTCTCCTCCTCCTCAAAGTAAAAGAGAGATGCTTTAATCATTTATCATTATTATTAAGTATTTCACTTATTATGCTTTTCATTACATAAACTATATAAAATATATAAAATATATACTTATATATACTATATAAAATATAAAATACATTTTCCCAGTGCTTGCAAAGCAAAATAATTATAATGCAAAATCCGAAATCTGTTCTAATGTGACATTGCTATTACTGTATAATCATGCAAGACTAGACCATAAAAGCAGCAGTATGTAAAACACAGTGTTTCCACTGTCACAGGCCTTTGTGTCAGTTCTAGTGAGCCAGCAGGAGTACTTAGAGAGATCTGTCTGCCAGACACTGACAGACGTGGGTTTTCAGACAGACACCGCGCTGTGAGCTGCTCACATGTATAAACATGCAAGGATTCATTCTGCTAGTCTTTCTTTACACACGCACACGCACGCACACACACACACACACACACACACACACACACACACACACACACACACACACACACACACACACACACACACACACACACACACACACACACACACACACACACACACACACACACACACACACACACACACACACACACACACACACACACACACACACACCATCCCCTGACTCCTACTGGAAGAATCCAACTCAACTCCAGGCTGCGGCAGATAATTCTGTCTGCTGTCATGCACGCACAGAGTATTAGGTAACTTCACCTGGTACATACATCATCCAGCTCAGGGAAGCCTGGAGGGAGCCCAAACCATTCAGCCAGGACTGCTTTCATTTTTCCACAGGCAGGGGGAAAGCGTTCCAAATTGCATCCGATTCCCTATATAGTGCACTACTTTTGACCAGAGCACTATGGGCCCTGGCCAAACGTTCTACACTATATAGGGAATAGGGTACCAATTGAGATGCAGACTTACTTCTTGGTGCTGGGTTATTCAGGCTACTCAGTAAAACTGCAGGAAACTGCAGGAAACTCACAGTGCATTCCTTCCACTGTGTTCTTCTGCTCTGCTCTTCAACTGAATCAATGTGTTCTGTTAGACATAACACTCTCCTCTGTTGGTGTGTGTGTGTGTGTGTGTGTGTGTGTGTGTGTGTGTGTGTGTGTGTGTGTGTGTGTGTGTGTGTGTGTGTGTGTGTGGTATCCCTCTCCTTCACTGATTGATTTTCCCCTATTATTGACGAACAACCATCTCTGTGTCCCATCTACTGTATATCTTCCTAGTGTCTCATCTCACACATTTCAAACATTCTGAATAGCTTGCTCACAAACTAACCTGGCAGCCGTTGAGTATGACGGTCTTCTGGGCTCCGTCGGCCCCAGTGGCGTTGCTGCCTGCTTTAGTGGTGTATGTGTAGGTAAGCTGGGGGATGAGGATAGTCCGTTTGGTGGTGCCAGTGGAGATGGCCCTGAGACAGGGCACACCGCTGCCCTGGTTGGTGATGGCTACTAGCTGGGTGGTCATGATGTTAACCGGGCTGGAGGTGGCCATCTGCGGGGGGGAAGTGACGTAGATGGTGTTGGTGGTTCCCTGAGCCTGGAGCTGGGTTTGGAACCCTGGGAGCTGGCCCTGGAGCTGGGGTTGGAGCTGGGCCTGGAGCTGGGGTTGGAGCTGGGCCTGGATCTGGGCCTGGAGCTGGGGTTGGAGCTGGGACTGGAGCTGGGTTTGGAACCCTGGGAGCTGGGGTTGGAGCTGGGCCTGGAGCTGGGGATGGGACGTTTCCTTCTTCAAACAGGTGAGGTTGAGGGGTTGCTCCTGGGGGACATGGGGGACCTGGGGCTCTGATTGGGGCTGCTTGGGAAGGGACAGGTCCAGGGGAAGATCTTGAGACTCGCCCTCTGAGTCCTCCTCCGTTTTCACGATGACCCGGCCGCTGGAGGAGAGGTTTAGTGGTGAGGGAGCCGAGGCTGAGACCAAGGGCGAGGCGGAGGTCGAGGCAGGGGAACTGTTGGGAGGTTGGGAAGATGATGTCTCCTGGGTTTGGGCCGAGGCGAGTTGCTCCTCTGTCTGCTCTCCGCTCTTCTCTTGGGCCGCCTGGGTCTCTGTGCCAAGACCTGTTGAAGGTAAAGGGGAAGAGGAACCAGGGGGCTCGACAGTAATCTGACCGGACTGCATCTTCTCAAACCATTTCTTGACTATGTCCACGGGCAAGCTGACGTTGTCAGAGATCTTGGCCAGCTCTTCCTCGGTGGGCTCTGCGTTTAAGGCAAAGTAGGCCTTGAGGAGGGAGAGCAGGTTCTTCAGAGGGGGCTGGCCTGGTGTTATCCCTGCTTCTGCCAGCAGGGCGGCGATATAGGGGTCCAGGGGGCTGCCGTCACCCCCCTCCCCATTGGTAGGTTTACAGTGCTGGAGCATGTGTAGTGCATCCAAACCACCAGGACAGTCATCACACAGCAGACATGTTGTCTTGCCTGTCTGGGCCTTTGGTGTTTCACCCTCCTTACTCTGCTCTGCCTCTGCCTCAGTCTGAGCCTCCTCTTTCTCCATCTCCTTCTCAGACTCAGAGTCGGGCTGCTCGGTCTTGATGATGCTGAGGTCCTGGGTGAGTTTCTCTGTTACTTTGGAGACTGGCTGTATGTTTGTGGTGGTGGGGGCAGTGAGAGGTTCCTTCTTGAGGAGCTGAGGTGCGCTGGGCTGTTGGGCCAAGCTGGGCTCCAGGGTGTAGTTAATAATGATCTTGGTGGTTCCGTCTTGGTCCACGAAGCCAGGGAGGCTGATGGCTGAGATGACCTGCTGCCCAGCCTGCCCCACCACCCCCTGCTTGGACGTCACCAGCCCGTTGGCCGTCCCCAGCACCTGGCGAAACACATTCCCATCCATGGCCACCTTGGAAATAAGAGCACCACAATGGAAATAAGTAACCTTTTTGGTGCTATCCTTGATGAGTAGTGGTACTAAAGCTTAATGTTAAAATGTGTAAAAGTCACTGGGATGATAGACACACCAACTGCGAGGTTAACAAATGACCACAACATCAAGGGGCTCCATACAATAGCTAGATTGGTCATTTCTGGCCGCAAGGGGCCCTTTAAAAAATAATAATTTTAAATGCATGGTTGAATTCTGTTTTTAAATCGGCAAATAAATACAAATCAAACCTTGAGTACGTTCTGCAGGTCGCTGAGATTAATACTGATAGGAGACATCAAACCAACGGTGGGCAGTACCACCGCCTGGACCATGCCCTGTGGCAGCCCCGTGCCCTGGGGTACCGCCATGCCACTGGTAAACACTGTCCCGTTAGTCCCTGCTGCCCCATTAGTCCCTGCTGTCCCGTTAGGCCCTACCGCCACCGGCTTGTACTCATATTCCACCGGCTCTGATTTGATCTGGTTGACGGGGAGCTGCTCCTGAAGGGGCTTGCCATCTGTCTTCTCCCCCCGGAGGAGCAGTCGGGTAGGGGCTACGGGGGCAGTGCCGGAAAGCTGGTTCTGGGTGGTGGGGGTCTGGGAGGCCTTCATGACTGGTCGGGGGGTACCGTTGACAGGCACCATGCCAACACACTTCTTACTGCTGATGTGGGAGCTGTAGGACCCGGAGTGGGAAAATCGCTTCTTACAGTTGGGGCACTCGTATGGCTTCTCTCCTGAGAGAAATTTGTCAAATAAGAAGAATAGAGTAAAGCTACTTCCAGGAAACATCTGAAAACATAAGGTTTGTGTCCTAAATGGCACCCATTTCCCTATATAGTGCACTATGTTTGACACCTATGGGCCCTGGTCAGAAGTAGTGCACTACCTGGGGAATAGGGTGCAGATGCACCTATTATTAACAAACAGGCTGAGGTAATGGAGTCATGTCCCTGAGGCCAACAGCAACAGAATTATGACACATTGGCCAGAAGCACAGATTCAATAATTATCATAATCAAGAATCAGAAATTATAGAGCGGCATATTATAAACATATCAAAGGAAATGGTTAGTTAGATACATCTGGACCAGCAGTGCTGTGAATATATTGGTGAGTCACTAGGATTCTGTCCCAAATGACACCCTCTTCCCTATAGCCTATAGTGCACTACCTTTGACCAGGACTGTGTCCCAATTGGCCAATAGGGCTCTGATCAAAATTAGTGCGCTATATTAGAGAACAGGATAGCATTTGGGACTTAACCATGTGAGTCCCATGTGTGTGTTGCCATGGTGACCAAGGTGATGCCAGTATTACTCACCGCTGTGAATACGCAGGTGCTCCTTCAGGTGGTGCTTGTATTTAAAAGCCTTGGAACACTCTGTACACATGAACTTCCTATTCCCCCCTGTTGTTGTCGTGGTTTGGGGCATGTGGCGCTAGCAGACAGACAGACAGAAGGACAGACGTGTGAGTGAGGACACTCTTCAGTCAACGTGTACAGTGTAGTTAATGTGTGCGTTGTTCATGGGGATGTTTTGGTCTGGGTGAATATATTACATTGTCCTAGAATGTCACAACAGTACTCTGTCTAAAGTCAGTGCATACTCATGTTGCTGTCTGAAGGGCGTGTAATGCATTCCCAGTCAACAGTAATAGTAATCCTGCGTGGCTCAGTTGGTAGGACATGGTGCTTGGATGCCAGGGTTGTGGGTTACATTCCCATGGGGGACCTGTACTAAATAGTATGAAAATGTCTGCAGTCACTCTGGATAAAGACATCTTGGTTCAAATTGCTCTGTCAAAGAATAAAGGGAGAGTTCTGTACAGTACAATTCAAATACGGGTTTAAACATTTAATAGGTCAGCTAAAATGTTGTGTTCATCCCAAATGGCACCCTATTCCCGATGCAGTGCACATTTCTGACCAGAAAAAAGTATGCATTATATAGGGAATAGGGTTCTATTTGAGACGCAAATTTAGTTTGCATCTGTGTCAGCAGACAGTGATAAAAACAGTGCTGAGATAAGACAGAATTATGAATCGTAATTCAGAAATCCATAAAGTTAATTTATTCAACAGGAGCAGATAAACATCCAGGAATTTTTACAATATACAGTATCAGTCAAAAGTTTGGACACACCTACTCATTCAACGGTTTTTCTTTATTTTTTACTATTTTCTACATTGACATCAAAACTATGAAATAACACATATGGAATCATGTAGTAACCAAAAAAGTGTCATACAAATCAAAATTCTTTACGTTTAGTGGGGTGTTAGTGGGGCTGGGAAGGATGGCTACTTCTTTAAAGTAGCCACCCTTTGCCTTGACGACAGCTTTACACACTTGGAATTTTCTCAACCAGCTTCACCTGGAATGCTTTTCCAACAGTCTTGAAGGAGTTCCCACATATGCTGAGCTCTTGTTGGCTGCTTTTCCTTCACACTGTGGTCCAACTCATCCCTAACCACCTCAATTGGGTTGAGGGTCGGGTGATTGTGGAGGCCAGGTCATTTGATGCAACACTCCATCACTCTCCTTCTTGGTCAAATAGCCCTTACACAACCTGGAGGTGTGTTGTGTCGTTGTCCTGTTGAAAAACAAATTATATTCCCACTAAGCCGAAACCAGATGCAATGGCGTATCGCTGCAGAATGCTGTGGTAGCCATGCTGGTCAAGTGTGGCTTAAATTCTAAATAAATAACAGGCAATGTCACCAACAAAGCACCCCCACACCATCACACCTCCTTCTGCATGCTTCACAGTGGGAACCACACATGTGGAGATCATCCGTTCACCTACTCTGCGTCTCACAAAAGACACGGCGGTTGGAAACCAAAATCTCAAATTTAGACTCCAGACCAAAGGACAGATTTCCACCAGTCTAATGTCTATTGCTCGTGTTTCTTGGCCCAAGCAAGTTTCTTCTTATTATTGGTATCCTTTAGTAGTGGTTTCTTTGTAGCAATTCAACCATGAAGGCCTGATTCACGCAGTCTCCTCTGAACAGTTGATGTTGAGATGTGTCTGTTACTTGAACTCTGTGAAGCATTTATTTGTGCTGCAATTTCTGAGGCTGGTAACTCTAATGAACATATCCTCTGCAGCAGAGATAACTCTGGGTCTTCCTTTCCTGTGGCGGTCCTCATGAGAGCCAGTTTCATCATTGAACTTGATGTTTTTTGCGACTGCACTTGAAGAAACTTTAAAAGTTCTTGAAATTTTCCGGATTGACTGACCTTTATGTCCTCAAGTACTGATGAACTGTCGTTCCTCTCTGCATATTTGAGGTGTTCTTGCCATAATATTGACTTGATATTTTACCAAATAGGGCTATCTTCTGTATACCCCCTTACCTTAAAGCTCAAACGCATTAAGAAGGAAAGAAATTCCACAAATTAACTTTTAACACACCTGTTTAACACAGCTGTGTAACACAGCCAGAAGAGGACTGGCCACCCCACATAGCCTGGTTCCTCTCTAGGTTTCTTCCTAGGTTTTGGCCTTTCTAGGGAGTTTTTCCTAGCCACCGTGCTTCTACACCTGCTTTGCTTGCTGTTTGGGGTTTTAGGCTGGGTTTCTGTACAGCACTTTGAGATATCAGCTGATGTACGAAGGGCTATATAAATACATTTGATTTGATTTAATTGAAATGCAGTCCAGATGATTACCTCATGAAACTGGTTGAGAGAATGCCAAGAGTGGCTACTTTGAAGAATATAAAATATATTTTTATTTGTATAACCATTTTTTGGTTACTACATGATTCCATATGTGTTATTTCATTGTTTTGATGTCTTCACTATTATTCTACAATGTAGAACATAGTAAAAATAAAGAAAAACCCTGGAATGAGTAGGTCTGTCCAAACGTTTGACTGGCACTGTACATCAAGTGGGAGGACTGCCCACTTGATCGTATGTTAATAACAGGCAATCTGTGAGGGGGAGTGAGCTCAAGCAATGACAGCATTAGTGCTGCAAAAGTCTGGGAACTATCCCAAAACACACAGGTTTTCCAGAAATCCCGTTTGGAGATCATTGGAATCAGGCGGGAATAGGTAGGAACGCCAGAATCCTCCAACAGGGTATCCTCCAATCACAGGGACAAGGAAAGAAACAGGCACAGAGACAGGCACACACACACACACACACACACACACACACACACACACACACACACACACACACACACACACACACACACACACACACACACACACACACACACACACACACACACACACACACCTGTACAGGTTCCTTGTGTTGAGTCTTGTGTTGGGTCATATGACGGTCCAGCTGTGTGCGGTAGGCGAATGTGTAGCTGCACTGGGAGCAGCTGAAGTTGTCCTCACTCTTCTCGTGGCGCAGCTTGATGTGCTCCTTCAGGGCAGTGCAGCGCTTGTAGCCCCGCGAGCAGTATGGGCAGGTCAGGAGCTGGGAAAGAGCGTCTGGCGTGCCTGTATATATAGATAGAGAGAAGGAAAATACATTAAACGTGGAAGACTACGTTTTATGTGCCAAATCACTGAAAAGCTCTGCTGTCTCTCTGAAGATAGCATCATTATAAGTAGAATATATAAGTAGAAAAATAAGGTACGAGTTTTACGGTGCAGTGATGTACCATTCTCGTCTGGGACCCGTCTCTCAGGCATGCTCTTCTGCTCGTCCTCTGGAGCTTCGGGGTAGATGACCGCTGTATCCCCCAACTGTAGCATCTCCTCTACCAGGGCATCCTTACCCCCCTCCTCCTCCTCCCCCTCTTCCCCTTCCTCCTCATCCTCCTCTTCAGAGCCACAGTCCTCCTTCACTGCAAAACAGAAACACAGGGATACATGGTTTAATATATCATGAAGCTGTTGCAGGTTCAGGTTGTTTTGTATGTCTAGTGGCTCTCTCAAACATTTGTATCTACAAGGAACTCTTTGCATATAACCATAATCTGTTGACAGGTTAATGTGGACTAAAATGTCACTGCAAAATATTAGGGTTCCTTCTTTAACTCATCCCCAAAAGCCATGTAAACTTTAAAATAATTTCAGATCTAGTCTGTAGATTGTGATTCTGTTTAGGCATGTGGAGACATTTATTCCATGAGAGAACAGTTCTCCCTTCTCCCTCTGTGTGACTAGTCTCTCAGATAACCACAGGATTGTGTGACCAGTCTTCCAGACCGTGTGCAGTATGACAGCAGACAGCTGGAGGGCGCCTCAGGGTCTCTGTAACCTCAATCAGCCTTCAACCAGCTCTCCCTTCACACGGTATAGCCATGACTACAGCACATGACCCTGGGCCATCTCTCTCTTTCTCTCTCTCACACACATATTACTCACAAACAAACATACACACAGCACATTGGATTTCAATTACAGCTGAAAACAGTGTCTAAAAGAATAACAATTCCAACCATGGCCTGAAAATAATGCAAGGATAAAATGAAAACATGCATATACCAAGTTGATGTAGGCCTATGCCTTAGTAATATTGAACAAAGTGAAAGTGTGAAAGGTTAAACCATAACCACATATTAGTGTGAAACTCACCACTCCAAGCCTTCACAATGACTGACTCTTTCCATCTAATAAGGTGGCAAGAGAGCCCTACAAGCTGACGAAGGCTGTCATTGAAACACGTCCATTTGACCTCTGCTGCTGCTAAAGAACATAAAATACTATTTCAGTGAGTGCAGGTTTTCCTTTTCTCTGGCCCAGGTCAGGAAGGTCTGCCTGCCATGAGAGTTAGTAGGACTGCCTGCTGGACATCCAAACTGAGATCTCCACTGGCAGCACCCTCACCTCACTGTCAATCACTTCTTTGTCTCCTCCTTTTTTCTTCTCCAGTGACACCTTCTCTCCTCCTCCTCTCCTTTATCCCCTCCTCCTCTCCTTCTCTTCTCCTTCTCTCCTCCTCCTCTCCTTCTCATGCCACTCCAACAGCAGAACACCCCACTAAACCTTCCTTCCCAGCCCCACTAACACCCCACTAAACCTTCCTTCCCAGCCCCACTAACACCCCACTAAACCTTCCTTCCCAGCCCCACTAACACCCCACTAAACCTTCCTTCCCAGCCCCACTAAAACCCCACTAAACCTTCCTTCCCAGCCCCACTAAAACCCAACTAAACCTTCCTTCCCAGCCCCACTAAAACCCCACTAAACCTTCCTTCCCAGCCCCACTAACACCCCACTAAACCTTCCTTCCCAGCCCCACTAACACCCCACTAAACCTTCCTTCCCAGCCCCACTAAAACCCCACTAAACCTTCCTTCCCAGCCCCACTAACACCCCACTAAACCTTCCTTCCCAGCCCCACTAACACCCCACTAAACCTTCCTTCACAACCCCACTAAAACCCCACTAAACCTTCCTTCCCAGCCCCACTAACACCCCACTAAACTTTCCTTTCCAGCCCCACTAAAACCCCACTAAACATTCCTTCCCAGCCCCACTAACACTCCTTCCCAGCACCACCTCTCTAACCACCAACTCACCCTCTACTGCGGACACAACTGTTGCATTTGTGTTGTCGAGAATATTACACAACTGTAACATTTTCCTTGCAGACCTGTACTCCCACAAGACCTGTTAATTGAAATGCATTCCATGTACAACCTCATGAAGCTGGTTGAGAAGAGAAAAGAGTGTGCAAAGAGTGTGCAAAGAGTGTGCAAAGCCATCATCAAGGCAAAGGGTGGCTACTTTGAAGAATCTCAAATATAAAATATATTTTGATTTGTTTAACACTTTTTTGGTGTTATATGTGTTATTTCATTGTCTTGATGTCGTCACTATTATTCTACAATGTAGAAAATAGTAAAAATAAAGAAAAACCCTTGAATGAGTAGGCGTGTTCAAACTTTTGACCGGTACTCTAACTCTACCGTATAGCCTCTCTTCTTAGTAACACCATAGTAACAGATGCAGATCACATATGTTACAACAACAAATAAGGACAAAAGAGAAACTCTGAGAAACTCTGAGCACAGGTATTGTAGTGTCCACAACATATTGTTATTCTGTTCTACACCTCCTGTCTCAATATTGGACTCACACCACACTTATGACACACTCACGTCCTTACAAGCCTTAAGAGAGAGAGAGAGAGAGAGAGAGAGAGAGAGAGAGAGAGAGAGAGAGCTTCGAACACAAGTGGTGCAGGTGTGGCTTCATGACATTGATCAAGAGCAGTCGCTCACCGATTTGACAGCTCCAACGCCAAAACATTGGCTATGCGGGTGTCGGCTAACGCTTGATCTGATTGAATCTAGGCCTTAGAGACAATAACGAGGTCATTAAGGTTGATTAAAATGTGACACTAGAGAGGAATGTGACCTGTGTGTTTGACCTGAGGATGCAATGATACAGAGCTCTGCTCTTCCCCTTCACCACCCTTCCTCCACTTCCTCTAATTAACACAACATACTCAAACATGCTTAAACTGGCCTCAGGGCACACACACGCTCACACACACGACCTGGTTAACATAACTTGGTTATGATGGTTTTATTTTTATTTTACCTTTATTTAACTAGGCAAGTCAGTTAAAAAAAAAATCTTATTTTCAATAACTGCCTGTTCAGGGGCAGAACGACAGATTTGTACCTTGTCAGCTCGGGGGTTTGAACTTGCAACCTTCAGGTTACTAGTCCAACGCTCTAACCACTAGGCTACCCTGCCGTAACAAAAGGGAGCTTTTCTTCCTGTATACCCCTCCGTGGGAATTCTCTGAAATGTTATATGAAGTTGATTTGATAGAATCCAACCTGAGAGAGAAACTGAATTCCCATGGATGGGTTTTATGTTAGGTAGCATGGATAAGATAAGAAGACACTTGATTCTAGTATGACTGACAGACAGAGCTACAGTTTAAAGTCTCAGTCTCCTCCACTGAAAAGACCTCTTAGTGGTTCCACCACTCAGTGGATCCGAGCCATCGCTTAATATGACCCAAACTTCAGCAGGTAGCTATAGCGTTGCCATGGGGATTAAGCATTTTAAACTGTGCCAGGACCTGTGCCAGGAGGCCCTGGCCCTTCCTGCTGAGAGCAGCCCAGAGAGGGACAGGTGCAGCTGGAGAGAGAAGATTCTGCCATAGAATTAGAATAAAGTAGAACGGACATCCCCATTCACCAGCCACAATTGCCATGGTCAGAGCTTCTGCCTCCGTTCTACTCATTCTAATTCTATGGGCTCTGCTGCTAAAGGCCGTCTCATAAAAGGAGGGGAGGAGCCCAGGCTACAGGACTCCTGCTAACCCTCAATCCTTTCACTTCCCATGACCTCATTTTTTTTACCAGCTCTCCAAAACAATCCTGCTCTCTCTACCTCTCTCTCTCTGCCTCTCCCCTTTCTCTTACTATCGCTATCTTCCTTTCTCTATTTTACTCTCCTTCTCTCTCTCTCTCTCTCTCACTCTCTGAGCTCATTCTTCAGAGACCTTCTTCTTCCACGTTCTTTAATTATGCTTGATCTCTCTGTGAATCATCAGACTTGAGTAATTCCCATTAAAATACAAAAATGAATGGCAGCAGTCAAAGTCTCAATGGAAAATGTTCAATATCAGTGAGGAGGAACACAGTAAATCATCAGACCTCGGTTCAAATACTATTTGAAATATTTTTAAATACTTTATCAGCACTTGATTGAGCTTGCCTGGTACAATGGCACTAATAGAATAGTTGAAAAGGTGAAAACCCCACCCATCTGGCACTCTAGGTAGGCTAGAACAAACACCCAGGTCTGAATAGCGTATGGTGCACCTCTGTTTAGGCTTTCCCACACCGCGCTACAACATTTCACACAGACCCAACTGAATGTACAACCCAACATGGGTCCAACTGCAATGGAAATGATATACTGTAAATAGAACCCCACAGAAAAAAATGCTATAATATACTATGGCATAAATACTAGTATTCACTGTAGTGTTTCTGCAGACTTTACTGTAGTATTTACTGTAGTATTTACAGTATAAATACTGTAGTGAAATAAAACTGTAGTGTATTCTATAGTAATACATGTAGTCTTTTGTGGATTGTCTTACTGAACCCAAAAAATGACGCAACATGTAAAGTGTTGGTCCCATTTTTCACGAGTTGAAATAAAAGATCCCAGAAATGTTCCATACGTACAAATAACGTATTTCTCTCAAATTGTGTGCACAAATTTGTTTACATCCCTGTTAGTGAGCATCCTACTTTGCCAAGATAATCCATCCACCTGACAGGTGTGGCACATCAAAAAGCTGACTAAATAGCATGACCATTACACAGGTGCAACTTGTTCTGGGGACAATAGAATGTGCAGTTTTGTCACACAACACAATGCCACAGATGTCTGAAGCTTTTAGGGAACATGCAATTGGCATACTGACTGCAATAATGTCCACCAGAGCTGCTGGCATAGAATGTAATGTTTAATTCTCTACCATAAGCCACCTCCAATGTTGTTTTAGAAAATGTAGCAGTACATCCAATCAGCCTCACAACCGCAGACCATGTGTAACCACGCCAGTCTAGGACCTCCACATCCGGCTTCTTCACCTGTGGAATCGTCTGAGACCAGCCACCTGGACAGCTGGTGAAACTGAGGAGTATTTCTGTCTGTAATAAAACCCTTTTGTGTGGAAAAACGAATTCTGATTGGCTAGGCCTGGCTCCCAAGTGGCTGGGCCCCTGCCCAGTCATGTGAAATCCATTGGTCGTAACGAATTTATTTAAATTGACTGATTTCCTTATATGAACTGCAACTCGTTGAAATTGTTGCATGTTGCAATTCTATTTTTGTTCAGAATAGTATACTGATGTATTTAGTCTAGTGTTTTTGCAGACTGCAGTATACTGATTTATTTAGTCTTGTGTTTTTGCACACTGCAGTATACTGTAACATTTACTGTAGTGTTTTTGCAGACTTCAGTATACTGTAGTATTTACTGTGGTGTTTTTGCAGACTTCAGTATACTGTAGTATTTACTGTGGTGTTTTTGCAGACTGCAGTTTACTGTAGCATTTACTGTAGCGTTTTTGCAGACTGCAGTTTACTGTAGCATTTACTGTAGCGTTTCTGCAGACTTCAGTATACTGTAGCATTTACTGTAGTGTTTCTGCGGACTGTAGTTTACTGTAGCATTTACTATAGTGCTTCTGCGGACTGCAGTTTACTGTAGCATTTACTGTAGTGTTTCTGCGGACTGCAGTTTACTGTAGCATTTACTGTAGTGTTTCTGCGGACTGCAGTTTACTGTAGTATTTACTGCAGTGTTTCTGCGGACTGAAGTTTACTGTAGCATTTACTGTAGTGTTTTTGCGGAATGCAGTTTACTGTAGCATTTACTGTAGTGTTTCTGCGGACTGCAGTTTACTGTAGCATTTACTGTAGCGTTTCTGCAGACTTCAGTATACTGTACCATTTACTGTAGTGTTTCTGCAGACTTCAGTATACTGTACCATTTACTGTAGTGTTTCTGCGGACTGCAGTTTACTGTAGTATTTACTGTAGTGTTTCTGCGGACTGCAGTTTACTGTAGTATTTACTGTAGTGTTTCTGCGGACTGCAGTTTACTGTAGCATTTACTGTAGTGTTTCTGCGGACTGCAGTTTACTGTAGTATTTACTGTAGTGTTTTTGCGGAATGCAGTTTACTGTAGCATTTACTGTAGTGTTTTTGCGGAATGCAGTTTACTGTAGCACTTACTGTAGTGTTTCTGCGGACTGCAGTTTACTGTAGCATTTACTGTAGTGTTTCTGCGGACTGCAGTTTACTGTAGCATTTACTGTAGTGTTTCTGCGGACTGCAGTTTACTGTAGTATTTACTGTAGTGTTTTTGCGGAATGCAGTTTACTGTAGCATTTACTGTAGTGTTTTTGCGGAATGCAGTTTACTGTAGCACTTACTGTAGTGTTTCTGCGGACTGCAGTTTACTGTAGCATTTACTGTAGTGTTTCTGCGGACTGCAGTTTACTGTAGCATTTACTGTAGTGTTTCTGCGGACTGCAGTTTACTGTAGTATTTACTGTAGTGTTTTTGTTTTATTATCTTTGACATAGAAGTGAGGAAACCTTGAGGAAACCGACTGGAGAAATAGTAAGAGCACATTTCCCACAACCTGTAGGTAGGTATAACTTGTGTGTAAACGGATATTTCAGCGCTTTCGCTCTTTTCGATAACCTGTAGGGAACACAATACATGGTCCATACTTGGCATGTAGGTTTCTCACTTATGGGTGGCACTAATTTGAACATGGGGAAGGGGAATGGCCAGGGTATACAGTATGCAAATTAAATACTGTAGTATTTACTATAGTTTTAAAAAACGGTAGTGTTTTTGCAGACATTACTGTACATAGTTTTACTTGAGTGAATAATACTATATTATTTACTATAGTATTCTACAAAATTCTACACATGATCGAGGGATAGGACCACTGTGTGTAGTATAGTAAGTAATGTAGTATTAAATAGTAAAGTGTAGTATTTTTCATGTGGGACACTGCATCCAGAGTCACATAGTAAACAGTTGTAACAGGGTGTCAGAGGGCGCTAAAATGTGGAATAATAGTAGAGAGAATGATTTACTGGGTCAGAAGTTTACATACACTCAATTAGTATTCGGTAGCATTGCCTTTAAATTATTTAACTTGGGTCAAACGTTTCGGGTAGCCTTCCACAAGTGTCCCACAATAAGTTGGGTGAATTTTGGTCTATTCCTCCTGCCAGAGCTGGTGTAACTGAGTCAGGTTTGTAAGGCGTCCTTGCTCGCACTAGCTTTTTCAGTTCTGCCCACAAATTTTCTATGAGATTGAGGTCAGAGCTTGTGATGGCCACTCCAATACCTTGCTTTTGTTGTCCTTAAGCCATTTTGCCACAATTTTGGAAGTATGCTTGGGGTCATTGTCCATGTGGAAGACCCATTTGCGACCAAGCTTTAACTTCCTGACTGATGTCTTGAGATGTTGCTTCATTATATCCACATAATGTTCCTGCCTCATGATGCCATCTATTTTGTGAAGTGCACCAGTCCCTCCTGCAGCAAAGCACCGGCACAACATGATGCTGCAAACCCTGTGCTTCACGGTTGGGATGGTGTTCTTCGGCTTGCAAGCCTCCCCCCTTTTCCTCCAAACATAACAATGGTCATTATGGCCAAAAGAGTTCTATTTTTGTTTCATCAGACCAGAGGACATTTCTCCAGAAAGTACGATCTTTGTCCCCATGTGCAGTTGCAAACCGTAGTCTGGCTTTTTTATGGTGGTTTTGGAGCAGTGGCTTCTTCCTTGCTGAGCGGCCTTTAAGGTTATGTAGATATAGGACTCGTTTTACTGTGGATATAGATACTTTTGTACCTGTTTCCTCCAGCATCTTCACAAGGTCCTTTTCTGTTGTTCTGGGATTGACTTTTCGCACCAAAGTACGTTCATCTCATCTCTATTCCGGAGCGTTATGACAGCTGCGTGGTCCAATGGTGTTTATACTTGCGTACTCTTGTTTGTACAGATGAAAGTGGTACCTTCAGGCGTTTAGAAATTGCTCCCAAGGATGAACCAGACTTGGGAGGAAGGTAGCAAGGAAGGTGAGTCTTGAAATACATCCACAGGTACACCTCCAATTGACGCAAATTATGTCAATTAGCCTATCAGAAGCTTCTAAAGCCATTACATAATTTTCTGGATTTTTTCAAGCTGTTTAAGTTAAAGGCACAGTCGACTTAGTGTATGTAAACTTCTGACCAACTGGAATTGTGATACAGTGAATTATAAGTGAAATAATCTGTCTGTAAACAATTGTTGGAAAAATTACATGTGTCATGCACAAAGTAGATTTGCCAAAACTATAGTTTGTTAACAATAAATTTGTGGAGTGGTTGAAAAACTAGTTTTAATGACTCCAACCTAAGTGTATGTAAACTTTCGAATTCAACTGTACATATTCACAGTTTTGTATACAGTACAGTTGTCACGCGTGCACTCGCTCTCCCTCTCCGGCGCTCAAGGGCCAAATATGCATGCTTTTACGGTTACAGAAGTCAACAAATGAGAGCGCCTGGGGAATGGGAGTGGTGCTGGGGGCTGCAGGGCCTGGGTTAACCTCTAAATCACCAGAGGAACAGAGGAGGAGTAGGATAAGAGTACGGCTAAAGGCTAAAAGAACATAAGGGCATATTGATCAGGGCTGGAGGCTCTACAGTGAAATAAGACAAAAATGACTAACTAAAACAGCAATGGACAAGGCATATTGACATTAGGGAGAGGCATGTGTCGCCGAGTGATCATAGGGTCCAGTGAGTAGTTAGGCTAGCTGGAGGCACGACGATTCAGATAGCTAGCAGGCCGGGGCTAGCAGCAGGCTAGCAGATGGGGCTCAGGGGGACATTGCAACGGGAGAGTCTGTTGAAACCCCCTCAGACGGTTACGTCGGTAGACCAGTTGTGATGGATCGGCGGGGCTCCGTGTTGGCAGCAAAGGGTCCAGGCAATTGGCAGAAGAGGTATTGAAGCCCAGGAATTATCTGATGGAATTCTTCAGCTAGCCGGGAGAAGGGCCTAGCTCGAGGCTAACTGGTGCTTGCTTTGGGACAGAAACCCCCTCGGACGGTTACGTCGGTAGACCAGTTGTGATGGATCGGCGGGGCTCTGTGTCGGCAGCAAAGAGTTCAGGCCAATTGGCAAAAGAGGTAATTGAAGCTACCTGGTGCTTGCTTCGGGGGATGTTAGAGACGTTAGCCAGGAGTAGCCTCTCGGATAGCAGCTAGCTAGCTGCAATGATCCGGAGTGAAAGGTTCAGAGCTTGCGGTAGGAATCCGGAGATGTGGTAGAGAAAAGCAGTCCGATATGCTCTGGGTAGATATCACGCTGTGCAGGCTGGCAGGAGTTGCCCGGGCTGAGGCTGGCAGTCCGCGTTAATGGTGATGACCGCTAGCAGTGGCTAACTGACTACTAGCTAGTAGCTAGTTAGCTTCTGAAGGGGGTTCGGTTTAAAAAGTGTAAAAATAGCAGATCCATACCACATTGGGTGAGGCGGGTACATAATTTATGCAGCAGCATACAAGACATTTTTGGACACACCTTGTTGTGCTTTGTTACTTGAACAGGAAGGTGGTGCGGGGGACCTTCGTGGGTTAACTTTGTCATCAAACGTTGTCATCAAAGTCTGGCTTTCTCTAGATTTATGGTGCTTCAAGACAACTCGGACCTCGGACAAAAACAAGGTTGAATCATGATGACGTCAGTGATCTTCAGGTCGGAACTTTTAGGAGAGGCCAGAGTTCCCGACTTGCAATTCCGAGTTGGATGACCGTTCAAAACATATTTTCCCAGTCGGAGCTAGTTTTTTTCAGAGTTCCCAGTTGTCTTGAACTTACTGAAATCTGTTTCCAGTTTCCAGTTGTTCTGAGCGTGGCAGAAGTCATGCTGGATTGACACCATGGCCAATATTGAATGTTTATCATTTTAAGCTTGGAAAAGACACCCTTAAACACAGACTTGGGACCACACACCCACTCCACTGAATAGCAGGCTAGTGAATGCTTTGCAATGCTTGTTGTTAGTCACTGATCCCATCCAAACCACTCATTGTTGAATTTGCGATTTCCAACCTGTTGTGTAATGATTATGTCCAATGGCCGATGAGCACCGATATGTTTTATCTATAATTTCTCTACATTAATTCTCTTCATTATGACAAGGATTAGAAATGATTTGCCAGTAGACTGTCGACTTGATTCATGATGATGACTGTTAGCTTGCTAGCTAAGATTTTGAAAGTCCAATCAAAGCTGCTGATGATTTTACATAATTTGGGCGCTTCTAATGTAAATCTATGGCAGCACCCAAGGGGCATGAATATTCTAGCTCTACCCATAGATTTAGCGGTAACGTAATGTTCCCATGAGTGACAGAATACTGAGCCAATCGTGGCACAACTAGAGAACGTGACCAACCCCTACGCTCTGTATTTTCTGCTGGCTGCCCCACCACCACAGATAGCACTGGGCTAGGCTGAAACACCTGCATTTTGGAGCTGCCTTACCCAAGGAAGCACTCACTTTTTTTGCATACTGATATGTGACACGTATTAATGCCAAAATAACATGCAAAACAGGCATCCCCCAGGGTTTTTCTTTATTTAAATGTTTTTTTCTACATTGTAGAATAATAGTGAAGACATCAAAACTATGAAAAAACACATATGGAATCATGACCTAACCAATTTTCTTTAAAACAAATCAAAATATATTTTACATTTGAGATTCTTCAAAGTAGCCACCCTTTGCCTTGATGACAGCTTTTTACACTCTTGGAATTCTCTCAACCAGCTTCATCAGCTAGTCACCTGAATGCATTTCAATTAGCAGGTGTGCCTCGTTAAGAGTTCATTTGTGGAATTTCTTTCCTTCTTAATGCATTTCAGCCAATCAGTTGTATTGTGAAAAGGTAGGGGTGCTATACAGAAGATAGCCCCATTTGGTAAAACACCAAGTTCATATTATGGTAAAACAGCTCAAATAAGCAAAGAGAAACAGCATTCCATCATTATCTTAAAACATGAAGGTCAGTCAATCCAGAAAACTTCAAGAACTTTTAAAGTTTATTCAAAAACGATAAAGCGCTAAGATGAAACTGGCTCTCATGAGGACCGCAACAGGAAAGGAAGACCCAGAGTTACCTCTGCTGCAGAGAATAAGTTCATTAGAGTTCACAGAGTTCCAGTAACAGACACATCTCAACAACAACTGTTCAGAGGAGACTGTGTAAATCAGGCATTCATGGTCGAATTTCTGCAAAGAAACCACTACTAACGGATACCAACAAGAAGAAGAAGAAACTTGCTTGGGCCAAGAAACACGAGCTATAGACATTAGACCGGTGGAAATCTGTCCAAATTTGAGATTTTTGGTTCCAACCACCGTGTCTTTGTGAGATGCAGAGCACGTGAACTGATGATCTCAGCATGTGTGGTTCCCACCGTGAAGCGAGGAGGTGTGATGGTGCTTTGCTGGTGACACTGTCAGTGATTTAGATTTAACCAGCATGACTACCACAGCATTCTGCAGCGATATGCCATCCCATCTGGTGTGCCCTTAGTGGGACTATAATTTGTTTTTCAACAGGACAATGACCCAACACAGCTCCAGGCTGTGTAAGGGCTATTTGACCAAGAAAGAGAGTGATGGAGTGCTGCATCAGATGACCTGGGCTCCACAATCACTTGACCTCACCCAACCTATTTTTATTGATTTAACCTTTAACCTTTATTTAACCAGGCAAGTGAGTTAAGAACAAATTCTTATTTACAATGACGGACTACCCCGGCCTAACCCTAACCCGGACGACTTAGACCACTGCACCACTCGGGATGAGTTGGACCGCAGAGTGAAGGAAAAGCAGCCAACAATTGCTCAGCATATGTGGGAACTCCAGTTGTGGGAACTCCATTCAATCTCTGTCTTTTGTTTGACAAGCTCTTTCATTAACTGAGTTGAACATCAAATTAATCCACCCCCACGGACGGGCTGGCCACCACAGAGACGGAACTGTTCTATTATCTATGTTGGCCTGGGTATTTTTTATTTACAATTGTAAACAACACGGCAACTGTTTTATTCCTCAAGCTTCTGAAGTAGCAACAGTGTAGAATGATGGAGACAGAAACGAGAGAGGAGACCAAAACATAACCAGCTGAGAGTCGAGTGTAGAGAGTAAGAGACACTACTAATATGTTATACAATCCTCCCTGCCTCTCCTCTCCCAGCACAGTGCTCTATGGAATGATTCTGACCCGAGTTAAGCGGACGTAAATGGAAAGTAATTACCTTTTTATGCACTTTTCTCTCAGTGCGTATTCTGATCTTGAATTTAAACATGAGAATAGCATGCTTTTCGAGATGAAGGTGTGGCGGAGTGTGTCTACAGATACACCGTATTCTGAGCTTGACTTAATTCTCTCATAATATGCACGAGGAAACCATGAATAAGGTCTAGCGAACCTACCGGTTCCAAGTGGAAAAAGCATATATTTTTTTCCCAACAGAAAAAACTAAAGCTACTGATAACAGCTGGGTAAATGAGTAACTCTTTTGGAGATGGGTTTTCCTTAAGATCTCTGGAGACGAATGTGAAACCAGTCAAATAGAAGCAAACTGAAAATCATATAAACATGACATATATTGTGGCCCCTTTTCCACAGTAAAGTAGGCTATAAATAACTGCGCCTTTATTTAGAATTTTTATTGCGTGCCATCATAATTTGCGTGGATGACATTTGGAGATGCTTCTGTAGGTTTGAACCTGACGAGTTGATGTGTGCGCTTTAGAAAATGTTAATTATATAACCAGGCTTTTCACCTTTTTATTTTACAATTTGTATCATGTTAAATATTAGCCACTATCAGGAGCCACCATCAGTAATACCCACATACGTTTATAACTGTCACTTTAGTGTTAGTTTCCTTCATTTGTAGTTTATATTTTGCATCATTCCATTTAATTCCGTTTACCTTTCTTTCCTCTGTCATGTCTGTGTAGTTGTTCCTGGTGGTGGCTAGCATTAGTGGATCATATTAAGCTAATAATGTGCAATAATTTGGGACATGTAGCCTGTTTGATCATTATGGAACGCACAATTTACGAGGACTCGGCCACTGTCATACAGTTCCATGATTAGTGAGGATTCGGGTAGATTTATAGGATTAATGTTCAACCGTTAATGTACACTTTTTTCAACCTTCTAATATTTTACTGAAGGAATGAATCAAACTGTATTTTTGATTCATCAATATATTTTGTGTGTAAAGGCTCTCCAAAGCAGATTTTTTATGATTCAGACATACTTTACTAACCCTAAATAATCTACAAAATCTGAGTGTTTTGAAATATACAAATTGGTGCTGAAACAGAGACGAATATGCATATATTTAGATGGCTTCCTTTCACTGATCCCTGTATTCTGAACCCATTCTCTTGATGTATTCTAGTCTATCGACAAAATTGTAATTAAAGGTAAACCGTATTTAAAGGTCTGGCTTAAGATAATTGTCCTGAAAACCCTATTGAATGAAAACTCCACGAGAATATCTGTTGGCCAGCAAGTGGGAGGGTTTTCAGCAGTTTAATTAAATGTATTCAGCGTGCGCAAAGGGAACCACACCTGCAAAGCCTGTTACGCACCTGCTTGAGGCAAGGCTGAATACCAACTACTGACAAGTACGTAGGAAAAGGCGTGCATAGGAAAAACATACATTTCCTAAATCAGAATCGGGCCCAAAGTGCACTTCAGACTGTACAAATGGTGTGGAGTGGAGTGGCTCAGCGTGTAATTTAGCAGTGTAAAGTCAGATATTTTTCTATTATCAGGCCAATCGAATAAGATGACAGCAGCCATTACCTGCTGCAGTATATATCTCTTCTGCTAGGCAGGAGAGGAGGGGAACTAGAGCAGGGACCAGGCTTAAATATACAGAGAGCCTTTCACATAACTCAACCTAGGTTTTAGTCAACACAGAGTGAGAAAGGGAGGGGGTGGAGACAGAGAGTTTAACACTGAGAGTGCTAGGTTTACTGAGGCAGTGCATTTGGAAAGTATTCAGACCCCTTGACTTTTTCCACATTTTGTTACGTTAAAACCTTATTCTAAAACAATACACAATACTCCATAATGACAAAGCGAAAACAGTTTATTTTTTATTTTTGCAGATGTATTAAAAAAAAAAAAAAAAAGAAATACCTTATTTACATAAGTATTCAGACTTTTTCTATGAGACTCGAAATTGAAGGTGTGTGCATCCTGTTTCCATTGATCATCCTTGAGATGTTTCTACAACTTGATTGGAGTCCACCTGTGGTACATTCAAATAATTGGTAATGATTTGGAAAGGCACACACCTGTCTATATAAGGTTCCACAGTTAACAGTGCATGTCAGAGCAAAAACCAAGCCATGAAGTCGAAGGAATCGTAGAACTCTGAGACAGGATTGTGTCGAGGCACAGATCTGGGGAAGGATACCAAAAAGTTTCTGCAGCATTGAATATCCCCCCCCAAAAATGTGGAAAACGTCAAGGGGTCTGAATACTTTCTGAATGCACTCTATATAGCCATTTCAAATAAGATGCTCTCTCTCTCTCTCTCTCCCCTTTCCTCTATTTCTCTCTCGGTAGATTTAGGAGTCCAGCCAAAACCAAATTGAGTTTTTATTTTACTAATTATCCCTGCAGTAGAGGAAATTACCAGCATTAAGCACCAACAGGGTCAACAGAGACTGTTGGTGACTTAAAGAGATGGAGGTTCGAAAGAGTGTAAGAGGTCAGGGTTATTGAGAGAGAGAGAGAGAGAGAGAGAGAGAGAGAGAGAGAGAGAGAGAGAGAGTTTGTCTGCCAGCCTACCTACCTATCTGCCTACCTACCAACCTGCCTACCTACCTACCTACCTACAGCTGAAGTCGGAAGTTTACATACACTTAGGTTGGAGTCATTAAAACTCGTTTTTCAACCACTCCACAAATTTATTGTTAACCATCTATAGTTTTGGCAAGTCGGTTAGGGCATCTACTTTGACACAAGTAATTTTTCCAACAATTGTTTAGAGACAGATTATTTCACTTATAGTTCACAATTCCAGTGGGTCAGAAGTTTACATACACTAAGTAGACTGTCCCTTTAAACAGCTTGGAAAATTCCAGAAAATTGTCATGGCTTCTGATAGGCTAATTGACATAATTTGAGTCAATTGGAGACCTTCAAACTCAGTGCCTCTTTGCTTGACATCATGGGAAAATCAAAAGAAATCAGCCAAGACCTCAGAAAAAAAATTGTAGACCTCAACAAGTCTGGTTCACCCTTGGGAGAAATGTCCAAATGTCTGAAGGTACCATGTTCATCTGTACAAACAATAGTACGGAAGTATAAACACCATGAGACCACGCAGCCGTCATACCGCTCAGGAACCGTTCTGTCATACCGTTTTGTCTCCTAGAGATTCATGTACTTTGGTGCGAGAAGTGCAAATCAATCCCAGAACAACAGCAAAGGACCTTGTGAAGATTCTGGAGGAAACAGGTATAAAAGTATCTATATCCACAGTAAAACGAGTCCTATATCGACATAACCTGAAAGGCCGCTCAGCAAGGAAGAAGCCACTGCTCCAAAATCACCATAAAAAAAGCCAGACTACGGTTTGCAACTGCACATGGGGACAAAGATCGTAGTTTTTGGAGTTGGCAGCATCATGTTGTGGGGGGGCTTTGCTGCAAGAGGGACTGGTGCACTTCACAAAATAGATTGCATCATGAGGGAGGAAAATTATTTGGATATACTGAAGCAACATCTCAAGACATCAGTCAGTAAGTTAAACCTTGGTCGCAAAATGGGTCTTCCAAACAGACAATGACCCCAAGCCTACTTCTAAAGTTGTGGAAAAATGGCTTAAAGACAACAAAGGCAAGGTATTGGAGTGGCCATCACAAGCACCTCAATCCTATAGAAAATTTGTGGGCAAAACTGAAAAAGCGTGTGCAAGCAAGGAGGCCTACAAACCTGACTCCGTTACACCAGCTCTGGCAGGAGGAATGGACCAAAATTCACCCAACTTATTGTGGGAAGCCTGTGGAAGGCTACCCGAAATGTTTGACCCAAGTTAAACAATTTAAAGGCAATGCTACCAAATACTCTGTCTGTCTGTCTGTGTCTGTCTGTCTGTCTATCTTACTGTCTGTCATCAATGCGAACTGTTGTTTTGAGGGTGAAATTTCAACCACAGGATTATGTCATCATCAAATTAGGCTTTATTTAAATAGCACATTTCAGACATGGAATGCAACACAATGTGCTTCACAGGAAAAAACAAATAAAAACAATGAAAATAAAAACGGAAATATTTACTACACAACAAACATAAGAGGATCAAAAACTAAAGAATAACAATAAAAACTGAACGACTAAAAAGCACCTTGAGGAACAGCAAAGCCAAAAAGGTGTGTTTTAAGATCTCTTTCAAAAATGGCCACAGTTTTGGCCCCCCTCAGGTTCTCTGGAAGGCTATTCCAGAGGCTGGGGGCATAGTAACTGCTTCTCCATGGTTTTTTGTCCTACGCTTTGGGATAGTTAAAAGGCCAGTGCCAGAGGACCTGAGGGACCTACTGGATACAGAACTTAAAAGCATGTCTGACATGTATTGGGGTGCATAATGGTGGAAGGATTTAAAAACCAAAATAATAATCTTAGAATGAATTTAAAACTCACAGGCAGGCGGTGCAGAGATCTGGTCTTGGTCAGTACCCATGCTGCAGCATTCTGTATGTTTTGCTGTTGACCAATGGCTTTCAAAAGTTCCCAGAAGTCGTACTACATTCGCCAAAATACGAAGCATACACGCAATGGACACTATTTTTCAGAAAATGGGAGTGGCTTCACAACATTCTAGCATAGCATTACAGCAGTTGCTGTAATATGTATGTATGTTATGTTGATTATTCACGTCATTATTAGCTAAGCGGTACTATTGTTGTGAGTTCTCAATGGATTTTGTTAATGAAGTAAGATGTCTAGCTAGTAATTTGTTAGTCATACTAACAAGCTAGCAAGAAGTTGCATATCAACAGCATCAACTTCCAGTAGACAGGCGAAGCGCTAGTACACTCAACTGAAAGGATATTGTTTGTTTACGGTACACTAAAATTAACTAATAGTATGTAGTATATATTCATTAAGTATTTAGTATACAGTAAGTTAGTATGTTAGTATTCAAACACAGCTCTGGTGTTTTATCTTTCTTGCCCGTGAATTAAAATATGCGGCCAGATTCTCTCTCTGTGCTTTGGCTCCAACAATAATGATTTGATTTGATTTGATTTGATTTAATTACCTCATTCTTGTCTTGATTTAGCTTAGGAAGTTGTGAGCCATCCAAGTATTTAAAAAACGAACACATTCTAATAATTTATCCGTGGAGCTAAAATCCTCTGGTGACACAAAAATGTAAAGTTGTGTATCGCCTGCATAGTATTGAAAATCAATGCTGTGCTTTCTGATAAACTGAACAGTACCGGACCTAAAATCGAACCTTGTGGAACCATTTTCTTTGAGTTATGTTCACCAATGGTGACAAAAAACTATTGACCGGTAAAACTATTGACCGGTATAAAATAAAACCTGTTTTGAAGAAGGTGGTGGGGATAGGATCGAGAATGCAGGTAGAAGGCTTAAGTAGTGATATCACTTTCCTGAGCATGTCTATGTCAACCAGGGAAAATAAATCCATAGTGCCTCTGCGTGGTAAACTAGGGCACATATCATCAAACTTCTCATCAGGTCTTGCTTGACTTATACCCAGTCTAATGTTTGTTATGTTATCTTATATCGCATTTAGATGTGGAGAAAAGTTCACAGATTTTCGTGGTTAGGATTTATCAGGCCATCAATGGTTGAGAAGAGCACTCTCACATTATTCTGATTATTAGTGATCAAGTTAGAAAAATAAGCCAGTGTGGAATTTCCAATTGCCTTGTTATATATGCCAAGTTGCTCTCTCAGAATATCATAATGGACCTGCAACGTTGACTCCCCACTCCCACTCTGCCTTTCTGCAATTTCTCTATAATTTATTAGTTTCTTCACTCATCCAAAGGGGTATCCGTTTGGATGTGGCCTTTTCAACTTTACTGTAGCTATGGCATCAATGGTTGCCCTTAATTTGCTATTAAAGTTATCAACTAAATCATCACAAGATGAAGGCAGAATAGGTGATGGAGTATGCTTCTTCTACTCAATAAAATCTGTAGCAACTTCAGAGATAAGATAGTGTTTCTCAATAATGCATTTAGTATTAACCTGTGCTATGGCAACAAGGTAGATAAAAATACACAGTGGTGGTCAGATAAAGCAACATCAACAGTAGAAAGCCCCTTGGTATTAACCAGGTCCAGAGTATGGCCATGGTTCTGGGTGGGTCCAGTAAAACATGTTGAATAAAGTCCATAGAGCTCAAAAGATTCATAAATTCAATGGCCTCGTCTCTTTGTCAACATGAATATGAATTAAAATCACCCAACACAATGATTTGTATCATAGTTCTCAAGGACAACAGACAATAGCTCAGATAAATCAGTAAATAAAGTGGGGCAGTGCTTTGGTGGCCTATACAGGGTTATGGACAGCACTGGTGTCTGACATTTAAACAGTATAGCATGATGCTCTAAAGACCCAAAGTCGCCAAATGAAATGTCCTAACAGCTGAGAGCATTAGTAAAAATAGAGGCTGCCCCTCCACCCTTTTCCCCTTTTTTGATAGAGTATGAAAAGCTGTAGTCCAGGGGAGGATTCAATAAGAGTCTGAACTACAGTTTGAAGAGAGCCAGGTTTCAGTGAGAAACATGCAATCAACTTTGTGCTCAGTAATGAGTTCATTTATGAGAAAGATTTCACTAGTGATTGCTCTAATATTTAAAAGTGCCATATTCAATTAGTGTGGGCCACTCTGCCTTGGGGCGCCTGCCTAGAGGTAACCAATGGAATAACAACCAAATTATTAACGTTACAACCACATTTTCTGACAGTCTCCAATCTATCAGAATGGTAGGAGATGACAGTTTGTATAAACTCACTAGAAGAGTTAAAGGAAAATAAATTAGGTTACTTACAATAACCATAGTGCCATTTCTGCAGGAGTTGATATGGTTTCCAAGTCCTCTGTTTGCTTATTCTGAAAGGGAGATCTGGAGCACTACCAGACCCTGTCTGTCAGTCTCTAAAACAGTTTGTGATGTTGCTGGAAATAATCGTGGAACCTCTGCGGTTAGGGTGAACCCCGTCTCTTTTAGAACGTGCTGGTTGCTCCCAAAGCAAATCAAATTTGTCACAAAAAGAGACATTCCTGTCGTTGCAAAGTTTTTTCAGGTACTCTTTTAGGGCAGAGTCGGCTCAAACGTTCTGAATCGGTAGAACGGGAGGGGGCCAGAGATAATTATTCTCTTCCCTGTGCGAGCGTGGGTCTTTAAAAAAAATGGTAGTCCTCCCTCAGTTCCTCAGATTGCCGAAAACGAAGGTTGTTAAAACCTATGTGGGTGACGATGGTGTCAATACTGGAGTAGTTGGCCATAACGGTGGGGAGGAAAGAGCTGATGTCATGGTCACAGGGTCCTGGGTGACAGTGGAACTTTGTCGGTCTCACCATCGAGCTGCCCACAGTGATGGTGGTTATAAGGACCAACGCCGGAGATGAGAAGCAGGTATGGGGAGTCAACATTTAATGAGGAACAGATGGGTAACAGGACAGGAACGGCGTCAGCACACAGGTATACAAAGACATACGGGCATTAAGGCATTCGTGGGGAACAGAGATGGGGAACTGACAAGTATAGGGGAGGTAATAAACAGGGGATTGAGTCCAAGTGAGTCCAATAATACGCTGATGCGCGTGACGGGGAAAGGCTGGTGTGCGTACTGATGGTGGCAGGAGTGCGTAACGCTGGGGAGCCTGGCTCCTTTGCACGCCAGGGAGGGAGAGCGGGAGCAGGTGTGACAGGTGGTAGTGATGGAATCCGATGGGGAAATGACCTGCTGAACTGTGGTGGCCGTGGGGGAGGGTGCCACCAGGCGTCCGCTGGCTGTTGGTATACGCACAGGATTCGTGCTGACTCCCGGGGCTGGTAGGTCCGTCTCAAGAGGGGCAAAGCTGCTTGATAGCTGGATCGGATCTTCTCAGATAGATGGGTGGCCAGGTCTCCCATGTAGCCGTGCAGTTGAGTTTAACATCTGTCCATTAGATCAACACCGCCCAAATCATTGACAGCTTTGCATTTAAAAGTGAGATCGGTTTGCCTGGTTTACAGCAAGGTCAGTGTACATGTAATTTGTGTTCATCGTGTTAAGCAGGTTTTCCTTTTCTCGCCGCCTGCTAACAGCCAGAGGATCTCTTTCCTAAGATGCTTGATGGTGGTGGATTTAGGGCAGACAAATCTCTAAATTCTCTACCACATCTCCGGATTCCTACCGCTAGCTCTGAACCTTTACACCGGATCATCGCAGCTAGCTAGCTCCAATCCAAGTGGCTACTTCTGGCTAACGTCTCTGTCCCGAAGCAAGCATCAGTTAGCCTTGAGCTAGCCTCGAGCTAGGCCCATTGGGGTGACAGGTAGCCTAGAGGTTAGAGTATTGGGCTAGTAACCAAAAGGTTGCTAGATTGAATCCCCGAGCTGACAAGGAAAAATCTGTCGTTCGGCCCCTGAACAAGGCAGTTAACCCACTGTTCCTAGGCCGTCATTGTAAATAAGAATTTGTTCTTAACTGACTTGTCAAGTTAAATAAAGGTTAAATAAATACATCTCCCGGCTTGCCTAAGAGGTCCACCAGCTAATTCTTGGGCTACAATGCCTCTTTTGCCAATTGGCCTGGACCATTTACTGCCGACGACTGGTCTGCCGATGTAATGTCCGAGGTGGTTTCAACAGTCTCTTCCGTTGTGACATCGCCGAAGGCCCATCTGCTATCCCCGGCACGCTAGCTGTATGAATCGCTGTGTCTCCAGCTCGCCTAGCGTAGTAGTGACTACTGAATCGGCTCCCTGACTCACCCATTGCTACTCATTGGAATGTCAATATGACTTGTCTATTGCTGTTTTGATTAGTGATTATTGTCTTATTTCACTGTAGAGCCCCCAGCCCTGCCCAATATGCCTTAGATAACCCTTTTATCCCACCCCCCACACATGCAGTGGCCTCAGCTGGCTTAACTGGTGCCTCTAGAGACAAAACCGCTCTCATCGTCACTCAATGCCTAGGTTTACCTCCACTGTACTCACATCCTACCATACTCTTGTCTGTACATAATTTATTGGTTTCATGCATGTTAAAATTACAAGCCTCCTCCCTAAGTTTGTTTTATTCACTGCTTTAGCACACTCCGCCAACCCTGATGTCCTAGCCGTGTCTGAATCCTGGCTTAGGAAGGCCACCAAAAATCCTGAAATTTCCATCCCCAACTACAACATTTTCCAACAAGATAGAACTGCCAAAGGGGGCGGAGTTTCAATCTACTGCAGAGAGAGGGGGAGGGGGAGGCACTCTAGACCCAAATTGTTGTAGACCTATATCCATCCTGCCCTGTCTTTCTAAAATCTTCAAAAGCCAAGTTAACAAACAGATCACCGACCATTTCGAATCCCACCGTACCTTCTCCACTATGCAATCTGGTTTCCGAGCTGGTCATGGGTGCACCTCAGCCACGCTCAAGGTCCTAAACGATATCATAACCGCCATCGATAAAAGAAAGTACTGTGCAGGGGTCTTCATCGACCTGGCCAAGGCCTTCGACTCTGTCAATTACCACATTCTTATCGGCAGACTCAATAGCCTTGGTTTCTCAAATGACTGCCTCGCCTGGTTCACCAACTACTTCCCAGATAAAGTTCAGTGTGTCAAATCGGATGACCTGTTGTCCGGACCTCTGGCAGTCTCTATGGGGGTGCCACAGGGTTCAATTCTCGGGCCGACTCTCTTCTCTGTATATATCAATGATGTCGCTCTTGCTGCTGGGGATTCTCTGATCCACCTCTACGCAGATGACACCATTCTGTATACATCTGGCCCTTCTTTGGAAACTGTGTTAACAAACCACCAAACGAGCTTCAACGCCATACAACACTCCTTCCGTGACCCGCACCCGCCCGCCCGACTAGCATCACTACTCTGGACGGTTCTGACTTAGAATATGTGGACAACTACAATTACCTAAGTGTCTGGTTAGACTGTAAACTCTCCTTCCAGACTCACATTAAGCATCTCCAATCCAAAATTAAATCAAGAATCGGATTCCTATTTTGCAACAAAGCCTCCTTCACTCATGCCAACAAACATACCCTCGTAAAACAGACTATCCTACCGATCCTTGACTTCGGCGATGTCATTTACAAAATAGCCTCCAACACTCTACTCAGCAAACTGGATGTACTCCATCTCAGTGCCATCCGTTTTGTCACCAAAGCCCCATAAACACCCACCACTGCGACCTGTATGCTCTCGTTGGCTGGCCCTCGCTACATATTCGTCACCAAACCCACTGGCTCCAGGTCATCTATAAGTCTTTGCTAGGTAAATCTCAGCCCACTGGTCACCATAGCAACACCCACCCATTGCAAGCGCTCCAGCAGGTATATTTCACTGGTCATCCCCAAAGCTTCCTTTGGTCACTCTGCTACCAATGACAAATTGCAACACCCACCATCAGCTTGCAAGCGCTCCAGTTATTTATCTGCTTGCTCTTTTGCACCCCAGTATCTCTACTTGCATATCATCATCTGCACATCTATCACTCCACTGTTAATGTCATCCCCAAAGCACACACTACAAATGAATGTTTCTATTGTGTTATTGACTGTACGTTTGTTTATGTGTAACTCTGTGTTGTAGTTTTTGTCGCACTGCTTTGTTTTATCTTGGCCAGGTCGCAGTTGTAAATGAGAATTTTTTTTCTGGCCTACCTGGTTAAAGCCTTGTCTGCATTGTCAACCCAACACAATTTCATATTAATTTTGTAATAGCCTAAAGTTAATCTTACAAACGAATGTAACCGTATTTGTTTAACCTTAAAATTATTAACACATCTATGGCCACAATCTGAGGTCACTGTTACTAAATGTCCTCTTATGTAATCAGTCAAAGGTCTGTGGAGATCCCTTGTTCAGCAACCTTTCGGTTAGTGCAATCCAGGACATTTGGTTGTGCTATTAGGTGAAGCACAGTGATAACTCATTAAGTTGTTGTATAAATACAAAATATCTGACATTGTATTCCCATTTGAACTTTGTTTTGCTTTTAAATGGTTGAAAGTGGGTGAATAAAGGGTGAAATCTCATTGATCAAAGTCTCAACCAAATATTACCCAAATGTCCATGTTGAAATGACATGGTGTTCCCAGTGAATGAGTATGTGTATGTGTGTGCACGTGCCTGTGTGCGTGTCTCAGATCTCCCACAGGTAGCCGCCCTGTCTGAGGAGAGTAGAGATAATCTGTTCAGGAAAATAGAGAGAGGGAGAGAGAGTACTCCCAGGCTCTGAGTACAGTACTCCCAGGCAGCTCACAGTACCACACAGGAAGCCGGGTGACGCCAGCCAACAGGGGCTATATGAAATCAAGAGCGTAATGGAGTAACTTCCCATCTCTCTTCTTTCCCACAGCACACAGAATGGACACTCACAGAGGATATCATGTTCACCTTAATTATTTCCTAGAAAGGTGTTTTTTACAGAAGAAATGCCTTTATATGCCCTTAACATACATTTTATTAAACAATTTTCAGAAAGACTCATATTCCAATAGATTGATGGAGAAAAAAGTGTCACTGCTTTAGTTGCATTCTCTGCTACTAAATCCCTACTCACTCAAGATATTCTCACGATGAACCAACCCTGGCGCAAGAGGGATTTGGTGAGTGAGGCATGTTTTTGGCACTCGTACTGTGTGAGACGTATTGGAGCAGGTGGAGGGATCAGGGTGCACAACTGTTTCCAAATGGACAGAGTTAGTAAGGCCAGTGTTGGCACAGGCACTGGATTACAGTACGCTCTTAGAAAAAAAGGTGCTATCTAGAACCTAAAGGGGTTCTTTGGCTTTCCCCATAGGATAACCCTTTGAAGAACCCTTTATGGTTCCAGGTAGAACCCTTTTGGGTTCCATCTTGAAGTATTTCCACAGAGGGTTCTACATTAAAACCTAAAAGGGTTGATCATTTGAGTCAGCCGTGTAGAGCTAGGGCAAAAAACAAAACGTGCACCCCTGGGAGGCCCCAGGACCGAGTTTGGGAAACCCTGACCTATATAGTGCACTACTTTACAACAGGATGCAGCCTATCAAATATAACATGGTCCTCTGTGGGTCTATGTGAGGAAGATTTGCAGTATCAGGGGAAAGTTGAGTAATGCAGTACTGATTTGAGCAGCACGTGGGACTAGACAAGCATTTTTCGGTATGAAAGTGTGTAAATAAGATGGCAGCAAGTGTCCGCGGAATACCATCAAAATCCAACGTTCTGTGACATATCTAGTCTACCTGATGAGAGGGAGAGAGAGAGAGAGAGAGAGAGAAAAAGCTGGGTAAATAGTGGACAGAACACGTGTTGAGTTATTTTTGACCCAGCCAGTTGGGTCACTTAGTTGGGTTATTTATCTATGATCTTCCGGGTCAGATCAGAAGACTGGAGGCGAAGCTTGGTAGGATTGTGGCTTTCAGGTAGTTATTTTTGACCACATATGAGAGTAAATGTATTTCCTGTTAATCTGTTCTGTTGTCAACACATGTTGACAACAGGTTAAGTACTGACACTTTTGTAACTTAATGAGTCTTACAGTCCTCAAGTGCCTATGTGTATTCCAATGTTGGGAGAGTTACCCCTTTTTATGGTATATAATGTCATTCATTTTATATATAAATATGTAATGTGCAAAAATATTGAAGGGAAATTTAATTTTGCAGTGCACAAACATAAAAAGCATGAGCTGGCGCACACCCAGATACAATTATTTAGTGTAGAGGTGCAGACTAATGGTGAATAAACAGTAAGCTATAAAACAAAGAGAGTCACTACATATGTATAAACTCCCAGTTATTTATTGGGTAAAACACCAATGTTTCGGCACCCCTGTGCCTTCCTCAGGGTGAACATAACATGATGAACAGGAACGCCATTTGCTCTCTCCTGAAAATAGCCTATGGATTACATTAAAAAATACCCCTCTGCTGGATCAACCCAGCATGAAAGTGAATAAAAACCCAACTGATGGTTAAATTAGCCCGTGTTTGGGTAATCCAAAAGTGTGGCCTATTGCGGCGTGGCTTTCAGATAGTTATTGTAGGCCACCCGTGAGTCAATGTCATTCATGTTCATCGTGTTAAGTTTGTACACTGCAAATTTCAATGTTCCTTCAATATTTTTGCACATGAGATATTTTCATATACAATTTATAACTATTTAAATATTATAACAAAGGGGTAACTATCCCAGCATAGGGATATAGTACATAGGTATTTAAGGAACTCCGACACTTGTATTAGCTTTATTAATGCTACAAAAGTGTCAGTGCTCAACCTTAACATGTGTTGACAACACAACAGAACAGATTAAATGAAATTACATATGCTCACAGGTGGCAAAAAATAACTATCTGAAACCCACACCGCTACTAAACCACGCCTCCAGTCTTCTGATCTGACCCAAATGGATCATAGCTTAAAAAGCCAACATCAACAACAAGAAAACAGTGGGTTGTTTGTGACCCAACTGGCTGAGTCAAAATAAACCAATGTGTGTTCTGTTCAATATTTATCCAAATTGTGTTGTTTTAACCCAGCATTGTTTTGTGTGTGCACGCAGACAACAGCATAAATGGTGCATAGTCATGTAGGTGTCCAGTCCATGTGTGCAATCTTCAATACTACAGCACATCCTCAAACAGACCACACCTAAAAAGACATCTTAACCACAACTAGTCTCTTTACAGTGCACCAACTTTTGACTAGGGCCCATAAGGCTCTGGTCGAAAGTAGTGCACTGCATAGGGAATAGGGTGACATTTAGGAATCAGACGTAAGTGTGAAGGAAGACTGAAATTCACTGCCTTGAGACAGACCACGTGAAACAAACATCACGGAAACCATGTAAGACCATTCCAGGTCCAGGGGAAAAGCTATGTCTTAGTTGAAGCTTAGGCCAAATGCCCATAGTCTTTGTCGAGCAGGATAATGTAAATGTAGTTGTCCTACCTCTTGACTATGCCTGATGTGTCAGTGTCATTACCAGTTGAAGTTGGTGTGTTTCTAAAGTCAATGAAAAGATGTTAACAAAAAAACGAAACAGCAATGTGGTTGTATGTTCAGTTTTTTGCACTCACACCTGCAATTGTTTTTCTCTTCCTGGCACGGATTCTGCTGATAGCAGCTATTTCGAAGAAGGGCAATGATTGTCATATGCAATATTTTCTCCCTACTAAACTTAGTTGATGCATTGACTGTAAATCGCTCTAGATTAGAGCATCAGACAAATTAATACAATTGAAAAGTAATTGTTCTGTATGTACTGTATAGTCTAACCACACACAAACGCACACACACACACACACACACACAAAGTTATCGTATTCTATAGCCTAGAGTCTCACCTTCATCCCAGGTGTCTTGGTGAGTCTCTGTACCGTTCTGGGTTAATACTACTGAGGCGTCTTCTGGCACCGTGCTGTCACCATCAGGGTCTTCCTCCACTATGTGTAGCTTGTCCTCATCATCAGAGTCTGACTGGCCCTCCACAACATTGTTGTAATTTGTTACTGTGGAGACACAGAGAGAAGAGAAAGAGGATGGTCAATGAATAAGTAAGTAAAGAAGTAAGTCTCAGCCAGAACAGCCCATAGAGCAGGAGCCTATCTCCTGTTTCTGTAGTAAGGTAGCTTGTTGTACAAGTACACCCCCTGGACAGGACGCTAAGTCAATGAGAGATAGAGGAAAATAATCTGGTAGCAAAGTGCCTGGGCTTACAGGTTAGTGGGTCACTGTTGCATGGTTGTTGCAGAAATCTAACATACTATTATAACTGCTCAGTAGAAAGATAAGAGAATTACTAGGCCTACATGGAGATGCATTGGAATTGTTAAGTGGGAAAAACTGTTATAAAAAGTTTGGAAAACGTAATGGAAAATGCTAAAATCATTCCAAATACAACAAATAAAGAGTAACCTTTGTCCTCTAACCTTTGCTCTCTACGACATGTTGAAAGTTGAAATGATCCATAATAACACTGCTAGCTATCTTGAATGTAATTTTCTCAAGTGATGAACCCTGAGACCTCTGTTCCAGTGTTTACACAGCCCCATTGACAGATAAAAGAGAGAGAAATAGAGAGGGAGAGAGAGAGAGACCCATTGACGGATAAGAGAGGAGAAGAACGTGTTGATTTGATGCAGAGCAGCAGCACCTTTAAATAAGCTAGGCTGTGTATGCTAAGAATATGTATGTGCTAATTATGCATCCCAAATGGCACACTATTCCCTACATAGTGTACTACTTTTGACCAGGGCCCAGTAGGGCACTATATAGGGAATGGGACACCATGTGGGACACAGCCTATGCATCCTTCTCCCCTTTAGTCCAGTCTTATTTCCATCTGGGCTGATTCAGTGTTTTCTGCCGGGCAGGCAGATGATCATGCCATCATGACCAGACAAGAGCAGGTCGGGGTCGATGACAATCTGGATCGATGTGGAGGGTGGGTGTGTTGGTGACCGTGTGTGTGTGTGTGTGTGTCTGTGTGGAGTTACGGGTACATGCACCTAACCACAGAGTAATGAAGAAGCACTGTGACTGCAGCACCTGTCACCTGTGAACAAACAACCACTTCTTAGCCCTCATTAAACAACCTCCTCATCGCTCCCAACACACACACACGCACACACACACACACACACACACACACACACACACACACACACACACACACACACACACACACACACACACACACACACGCGCGCGCATACACTCCCTCCTGCATTTTCAAATGGGTCTTGTTCCTCACTCCAGCACCATGCAAACATATTTCCTCCCTCCCGCCTCCCTCCTCCTCGTAGTCTTCTTCACCCACCTCCCTGTGCCCCTGTACAGGAGCAGTTCATTCAAGCAGTATGGACGGCAATTTTTCACACAGTTCCCCATTAAAACAAAGTGCCTACAGATAAAATCAGTGACTGCAGCCATGTGAAATACATTTGCTCTCTCCAGGGTGATAAGCAAGTGATTATTTTTCCTCCCAGTTGCAGTTTGTCCTTTTCAGATGAACTCTCCAGGAGAAATAGCTCTGGAATGAAATGATGTGTAGGGCAGCCGGGCGGGAACAATAATGTCTGGTTTCAACCTGGAATAAGTGATGAGAAGTGCCATACTGATACATCATCTGCCATAGATTGGAAAGTACATCTGAAAAGCCAGATTCCACATATAGCCTAGGCTAGAATCGATGTGAAATTAACCGAAAATGGCGGCCAATGTTCTGTGGTCAGAGGCGATAGTAAGGCGATCTGTTGTTTTTAACCATTCATCTGCGCAGTCTGCTTTGTTCTTAAGAGGCAGTAGTAAGACAGACAGATGGCAGCCCAGGGGCATCTAAGTCTTATCTGCATGTTATCACCATGCTACACTCACAGTGTTTAGATAACAGCCAGTCGTCACAGCTTGCCGCTAAATCAATTTCCCATCTCCTCCTATGGCTGTGTGTAATTAGACCTGCATAAACACCTGGCTGAAACAAGGCATGCACAGGGTGAGTATGACTGTGTGCAGCTAGTGGGATGGTGTTGGGTAGGGAGGGGTGGGCTGGGGTGGACATAGACAATCACGGGTGCAGCCGCAGCTGGGGGGCTAGTGGGGGGGATGTAGCAACACAGAGAGACTTTAATTGTATTTGCTCATACTGGAGGCTCCTATGACAGAGGCACAGCCTGCTACTGATGATGTGAGGCAGGGTGTGGCATCATTCCCTTGTCTTTGTGTGGAAGCTGGCAGAGCAGGGCCATGATATGATAGCAGAGGAGAGAAGCTTGAGTAGTGGGCCAGTGGTCAAGATGGAGAGCAATGCCTCAGCCAGTGATGTATTTCAGTATGGTACTGCTGTTGAAATTGAGGTTATTTTAAAATATATATATGTTTACCTTTATTTAACTAGGCAAGTCAGTTAAGAACAAATTCTTATTTACAATGGCAGACCGTGGCCAAAACCTAACCCGGGCCACGCTGGGCCAATTGTGCGCCGCCCTATGGGACTCCTAATCACGGCCGGTTGTGATGCAGCCTGGAATCGAACCAGTGTCTGTAGTGACGCCTCTAGCACTGAGATGCAGTGCCTTAGACCGCTGCACCACTCGGGAGACTTCAATATTAATACAATAGCAAGTGTGAAAAACTATACACCCTTTTCAATCAACCATATTGTCTCAACCCATAGACGGGTAGGTACAACACCAACGTGTGCACAACTATGGGTTGGTGTCACGATCGTCGTAATGAGCGGACCAAGGCGCAGCGTGAGTATAGTTTCACATATTTTTTAATCTCTTTGAAACAAACAAAACAATAAAGAAACAACGAAACGTTAAGTGCACACAGGCAACTAAACACAAACAATATCCCACAAAACACAGGTGGTGAAATGGCTACCTAAATATGATCCCCAATCAGAGGCAACGATAAACAGCTGCCTCTAATTGGGAAACATATTACCATCAACATAGAAATAGACATACTAGAACACCCCCTAGTCACGCCCTGACCTACTACACCATAGAGAACCAAGGGCTCTCTATGGTCAGGGCGTGACAGTTGGCTTAGATTATGTGTCAAACTCATTCCATGGAGGGCCGAGTGTCTGCGGGTTTTCGCTCCTCCCTTGTACTTGATTGATGAATTAAGGTCACTAATTAGTAAATCACTTCCCTCACATAGTTGTCTAGGTCTTAATTGAATGGGAAAAACAAAAACTTGCAGACACTAGGCCCTCCATGGAATGAGTTTGACACCCCTGTTTTAGATTGCTGACAACATGTAAACCATTGAGGTCACCAGACCCGGGCTTTCAGGGTTTTAGCCCCAAATTATATTCTCTCCGTCCTGAGGCTTTTTCACTGCTGGGATGGTTTAAAACCAGCTAGGCTACACTGCAATGAATACTCCCAAACATGAGCCCTTGCCTGCCCTGCCTTTTTAGTGCTGCCTAATAACAGCATTTTTGTGTACGGTGGCACTTTAGGAGGCAGAGTCAAAGTGGTTTTCCAAAGTCTTTTCTTATTTGTCCAAAGAAATCCTAATCCGGCGTGCTGCGTCTGTTCAATCTCTGAGGAAGCGAGCGCAAAGATGAGAACGAGAACCGGAGGTAAACTTTGTTAGGTTGCTGTTACTATAGCACATTTTGTTAGCCCATGATGATGTTATTCAGAGTTATTGACCTCGTAAGCCAGATTCGAGTAATTTACATTTAAACATGTTGACTCAAAAGCTTCACTGAGGGACTACCCAGTCTAGCTAGCAGTGCAGCTTCATTAGCAACCTAGCACATTTTATGCGCAGGTTTTTGACAGGAAAGTGAAAGGGGGATACCTAGTCAGTTGTACAACTGAATGCCTTCAACTGAAATGTGTCTTCCGCATTTAACCCAACCCCTCTGAATCAGAGAGTTGCGGTGCAGAATGACAGATTTTTACTTTGTCAGTACAGTTATTGATTAGCTATCTGGACACTGAATACAACTGCTGGAGCTCTGCATCACCAACAGACAAAGTATCACTAACTAACCAATTACTGTCTAATCAAGTACTGTCCAAATATGCTAAAATTACTAATAAAGATAGCTAGCTAACTTAAGGCTAACATGGCTAACATGACAGTAGCTATGTTTGGTAACGTCAGCTCAATTAGCTAGCTAACATTAAGGTTATCTGTTGAAAAAACAAAGCTGGCTATACAGAATTGAAGATGTAGCTCAGCAAACACAGAGGCGGTTGTTGTATTTGCAGAAGTAAGTTAATAGATTGTGTGTGTGTTTACAATACAATTATTTAGCATCTAGCTACATAGATGGGTTGGCTGACAACGTCATGAAAACGATGTGTGCGCTTCCATGGGGCATAAATATTTGAGCTGTTCATGCCATAATATTGTATTGGTCTTTTACCAAATAGGGCTATCTTCTATATACCACCCCTAACTTGTCACAACACAACTGATTGGCTCAAATGCATTAAGGCGGCAAGATATTCCACAAATTAACTTTTAACAGGGCACACCTGTTAATTTAAATGAATTCCACGCCTCATGAAGCTGGTTGAGAGAATGCCAAGAGAGCGCAAAACTGTCACCAAGGCAAAGGGTGGTTGCTTTGAAGAATCTCAAATATAAAATAGATTTAAATTTGTTCAATGCTTTTTTGGTTACTACATGATTCCATATGTGTTATTTCATAGTTTTGATGTCTTCACTATTATTTAAAAATAAAGTAAAACCCTGGAATGAGTAGGTGTGTCCAAACTTTTGACTGGTACTGTACATACTAACACCTTTGGGAAAGAGTGAAGTCATAGACAGGTTTGCACCTACAGTTTAATTTTGTTAAATGTTTTATCTTTATGGATGGACTAACATCCTAGTACTGTGTAATATAACTCGCAAACATTGTGAATATTTAGTTGGAGAAAGGATTGTATGCTGGTATGTACATGTGTGTAAAAGTGTGAAGTGTTGTTACTACAGGGGTGTTGGAGGGGGTGTATTTATTTTTGTGTAATTAGGTAGAAATATTGTTCTGTAGCTAATTGACCTTGGAATCTGTGATTTATTACCCCAAATATTCTAAAATCATGATTTTCAAGCATGTTTGTACATATTATCTGCAAAAGTTGTCACCCCCCCCCCCCCCTCCCCCCCACTCTACAGTTTTAATTCAAGCCTACTGCTAACGTGAGGTTATGCAGTTCAAACGTAATCCAAAGGAAGTCAACCTAAAATCCCAATCCTGCTATATTACATGTAACTACTAAAGTGTTTTGTGCAAAACATGCATTAGTGGTGTAGGCTGCCACCATTTTGATTATTTTGAAACTGCACAGTGAGCGCAGCATGACAATCTCACATTAGTTAGCAGTAATGTCACCAACATCAACAAGAGGCTTTTTCTATTGCCAGTCAAATATTGGACATGGTTTATGAAAACATTGCAACGAAATGATAAATACTTTTCCCAACAATTTTTCTTCATGGAAAATTAAGATATAGTTATGCACTTGTAATTTGTACTCACTAGTAGATGTAAAAAAAAAATATTGACACCATATTCCATGGGTTTACTGACCCCAACCCATTGAATTAATATTAAGAAGTGTTCATTATTAGGCGTCAGGAGAGCACAGCGCATGGAGGAAAGCAGTGAGATATGCAACATAGCGTTATGTTTTTGCAAAATGTTCACGGCTAGCGTGCGAGGCCAAGAGTGCGGGACTCTTCATTTTGGTCACGCAGAGATAAAATCCTCCCTCCGTAGTTAGCCCCAGGTCTTCAGGGCTGAGACCCGGATGTTCTGAATGTCTAGTGGCGTCTCTGATGTAAACTATATTTTGTCTCCAAATGTTTATTGATGACATAAATACACTTGCACAATGAGCACTTGTTGTCTCTCAAATACAATGTCACAGTTGTTGTTTTGCTAGCTAGTGAATTTGAGCCACATTAGCATTGACATGAAATCAGTCAAAACAAGACATGGCATCAAGACAAGATAAAACTAGCTAAAACGAGCCACCTATGATTCCCCAAATTGTTGGTAGCGATCTGACCATTCAGAATCATAACAAAGCACGGCTTCTGGCCACATCGATGCGCGCTCATCATTTTTGTGACGTTGTCAGCCAACCCCTCTATAGGACTCTAGCCAAAGTAGATCACTATAAGAATAGGTGCCAATTGGCACACACATCACCAACTCAGCATAGCAGCTCTTTACAGAAAAGATGAGACGCCACTTTGTGTGTGACGACCTGAAAGACCATGAATCATGAATTCAAAGTTAGAAAGCTATTTATACTTACCTGGGTCACCTTTCATATTTTTTAAGACATAGCCTACCTATTAAATGTAGCTTGTTTTCTGACTACTTCTGTGAAACTGGGCAGAATACTATATAATCTACCAATGACTGCTTAGTAACAATATGAGCCTATTTTTTTGTCTATGTGTCAAATGGCACCGTATTCCCTATGTAGTGCACTACTTTTGACCAAGGCCCTAAGGGCTCTTGTCAAAAGTAGTGCACTACATAGGGAATAGGGGGTCATCTTATTCCTCCTGTCCAATGCAGTATCCACTTCAATACTATACTGCACATCTTCCTGGTTTAAAGTGGCATTCCTAGTCTTCTGAAAACCATACTGTACTTCCTGATTCCCTCTACAGGCTCATGAAATAGTCTAGCAGCACATAAACTGAGTCACACAGTCACTGCCCTACTAGTCCCCATCACACATTTTAAAAAAAATTAAAACATTTAACCAGGTAAGTTGACTGAGAACACATTCTCATTTACAGCAACGACCAGGGGAATAGTTACAGGACACCGGGGTTAACACCCCTACTCTTACAATAAGTGTCATGGTATCTTTAATGACCTCAGAGAGTCAGGACACCCGTTTAACGTCCCATCCGAAAGACGGCACCCTACACAGAGCAGTGTCCCCAATCACTGCCCTGGGGCATTGGAATGTTTTTTAGACCAGAGGAAAGAGTGCGTCCTACTGGCACTCCAACACCACTTCCAGCAGCATCTGGTCTCCCATCCAGAGACTGACCAGGACCAACCCTGCTTAGCTTCAGAAGCAAGCCAGCAGTGGGCTGCAGGGTGGTATGCTGCTGGCACGTGTCAACCTATTCCCTATATAGTGCACTACTGTCGACCAGAGCCCTATGGGGCCAGGTCAAAAGTAGTGCACTATATAGGGTGCCATTTGGGATGCAGGCAGTATGCCTATCAACCTGTGTAACCAATTTAAGTCTATTACTCTATATTTGGCAAATGAGCATGCATCAGGAGGAGGTAAAATTAGACAAACTCATTTGAAACACACCTGAAACAAATGTGGGCCAATTTGAAAACAGCGTGTCCATTTCTGGGAAGAAATAATAGCTAGGTCTAATGCGGAGGTGCTGGTGACTAAGGAGGTGTAGGCTACTTGACAGACTGTCAGAGCAGTCTACTCACAGAGGATGCATCTCAAATGGTACTCAATTCCCTATATGGTGCCCTACTTTTGACCAGGACCCATATGGCCCCATAGGGCTCTGGTCAGAATTAGTGCACTATGTAGGGAATAGGGTGCCATTTGAGACGTATCCAGATGGTGCTAACACCGCCTTTAATGAGTGGTCATATAAATCAGAACAGATAGGGGGCAGCACAGAGCACATTTAGCACAGACAAAAAAATACAAAAGCTGCTACATACACACACACACTGCTAGTTATTTATTGAGCAGCAGCTTCTCCTGGTATTGTGTGTGTGTGTGTGTGTGTGTGCGTTTGTGTTTGTGTGTGCCTCTTTCTGGAAGTAGTACACTACATAGGAAAGAGCAGCAAGAGACAAGTACATTCCTGCATTCACACGGACACAGCCTGGCTGTTTGATTGAGCTGTTAACATAGAACAGGGAGGCCCATCAACAACGTAGGAGTCCTCTGTAGCCACGTCACAGCAGAATCTGCTGTTAGACAAGCTTTCCACCTTCTCCGGCCGCTCTGACATAAACTGCCGAAGCAAACAGCAAGGAAAAGGTCAACAGTGGAATCCTATAGGAAATATGAAGAACATACAGGTTGCTATGTTTCAAAGCACTCTCAGTATAAAAGACTTGCACAGACACACACACACTCACACTGTGACAGCTGGGGTCCTTAGGTACATTGAATCAGTTCATCTCACAGGTTGGAGTTGGACCTGTGTTGCCCCTGGCTTGAAACTCTATCACGTAGATTTTCATTATTCTCCACTCTCTTTTCTGGCATTTGTGTGCTAGCTGAGTGGTTTCTGAGAGAGACAGAGAGAGACAGAGTGACTGAATGGATGCAGAAGAACCGTAAGCCCTCTGGGTCTTCTGCTCTGCTCTGTGAAGAAGCATCATAGGTGACATCAACTACACACAGCACAGACCACTTTCCTTCTCCTCCCACCTAAGTGTGTGTGTGTGTGTGTGTGTGTGTGTGTGTGTGTGTGTGTGTGTGTGTGTGTGTGTGTGTGTGTGTGTGTGTGTGTGTGTGTGTTTATGGGTGCTTTACACTATTTGCTTATATTATATACATCTGTATTTTCTACAGTATAGGCTATGTGTCTACGTCTTATAGTAGTGTATATAGGCTGTACGCGTGATATGTGTAAGGCTGTATGTGTGTGTGTGTGTGTGTGTGTGTGTGTGTGTGTGTGTGTGTTTATGGGTGCTTTACACTATTTGCTTACATTCTATACATCTGTATTTTCTACAGTATAGGCTATGTTATAGTAGTGTATATAGGCTGTACTTGTGATATGTGTAAGGCAGTATGTGTGTGTGTGTGTGTGTGTGTGTATGTGTGTGTGTGTGTGTGTGTGTGTGTGTGTGTGTGTGTGTGTGTGTGTGTGTGTGTGTGTGTGTGTGTGTGTGAATATGTGTAATTCCTGTGATAAATTGTGTAACGTACTTAACGTCATTATCCTCTGGGTCAGTTTCAAAGAAGGAAGGAAAGGGGGTCAGCACAGTTTCTCCTAATCTCTTATTCTTGGCAGAGCAGCCTTAGCTGTGAGACACACACACACACGCACACGCACACACACACACACCTGTGCTATTTCTGCCTTCTCCAGTCCCTCCCCTCAGCCCTGCACCAGCCCAGGGGGAGGCTCTTATCAAACACAGACATGCCACGGCCACAGGGAGGAGGAAGGCCATTTTTGTGACCCAAATGGCACCCTACTCCTTATATAGCGCACTACTTCTGACCATAGGCCCATAGGGAACAGGGTGCCATTTGGGACGCAGCCTAAATCATCCTCTAATATTCCAGTCAAACAAGGCTCCAGGAGGAAACTCATGGAAAACCTTGGCTGTATTCACTAGGCACCAAACGGGACTACATGAACTTGTTTTCGTTTCCCGTTGCAAATAGTTTAGTACTGTGTACTAACGAATATGACCCGGAGGTAGACACATACAGTTGGGGCCTGATCACTCCCTCTCTAATCACCTCACAAACATGTTTACATAATACCACAGATTTTATTTAGGCTACACCAGTATTTCTCTGAGCCCGGTGTATAAACACAGGAAGGCTACATCAGTGTTACACACACTGTATAAACAATAGAGCAAAGAGCATGATGCAGAGTCATTCATTAATCATAGATTATAAATCCCTATAATTCAGGAGAGAGCGAATATCAACAACACAGTGTCACATGAGATTATGAGGCTGGTTGTGTTTGGCCTGTTGTTGTCACAGTAGATTAGTACTGTACTTGTTATCTTCAGTATATCAGCTCTGGTCGTCTATCTGCAGGTTGTTTGGAGAGGAAGAGGGGCCACACCCTGTGTGTGTGTGTGTGTGTGTGTGTGTGTGTGTGTGTGTGTGTGTGTGTGTGTGTGTGTGTGTGAGGGACTTTGACAGGCGGGCGGTCGATCATGTTACATGCACCAGGTACCTCAGAGTGCAACACACACACACACACACGCACACACACACACACACACTAGTGATGGGAAAAAAATCAATAGTTACATATCAGGATACTATTTCTGACGATGTCGTTTTTGACAATATCTCAATATTATTTTGGCACTAGTTGGCTGTACCTGCACCAAAACTCTCCTTCATAGCTGGTTCTCCATCTTTTTAAATAGGGAGCCAACTTGTTTTCAGCACTTTTATTTCCATGACTGATCAAAATGTGTTTACTCATGGCTCTCTCTTGTCCCTCTGCAGCAGACATATGGTGAGCAATATGTTTAAAAAGCTCTATCGCAGTAAAATCACAGTATCGAATCGCAATACATAATCGTGAGAATCGCAGAACAAAGTATTGTGATAATTTCATGTTGTGAGGTCCCTGGCCATTCTCAGCCCTAATACACACACACACACAGCAGACAGATAGCACTAGGTAACCAGATACCCCTCCTCTTTAACGTGATCGCTGTAAGCGGGCAGGCGTGGCGACTTCTTCATTTGATCACTGAAGTATTTAAAGACCATGTGCCACCATGCATAATGTAACACACACACACACACACACACACACACACACACACACACACACACACACACACTGCTATCGAACAGATGATCCCTTGAGTGATCCGGAAGCTATTCGAAGAAGCTAAATGGAGAAATGAGAGTAAAGGGGGTGGAGACAGGGAGTAATCTCAATTGCATACTCCTGCCGTCCTCTCTCCTCTCCTCCTTCTCAAAACCCATTGGATGAGAAAGCCCTCTGACATTCTCGTCCAATGGGTTTTGAGGTGAGGACTCTACCCTTTCCTCTGTAGCTATACATCACATCCTCTTAGAGCATTCTACTTATTAGATCATCTATCTTCTTCTCTATGGGCTCAGAGAAGACAATTCAGACATTTTGCTAGATTTTCCCACATATTTAATCAAGGGTTTTTGCGTGTGTGTGTGTGTGTGTGTGTGTGTGTGTGTGTGTGTGTGTGTGTATGTGTGTGTGTGTGTGTGCTAGGTTGTGCCTCTGTGACTTTGGCTGTACTGCTACAGTTATCTGGTCAGGGAGCCGGTGGGTATTTTAAATGGCTGTTGTCACGCTTGGCTGCTTCCAATCACACCTCACTGGACAGATAGAAGGAAGAGCAGATAGCATGGTGTGTGTATGTGTGTGTTTCCAGTCTGCCAGGTTACACTGCCCTGCCCTCTCTCCTAGATAAATAGCCTCTCTGAATGAAGCTGACTGACTGACAGGAACTGACTGCTCTCCTTTGTCAAATCACAGTATAAGGTTGTGGGTCTGCTCTGCTAGCACTGTCATACTGGTTTAGAACCACGGAAAACACTCTAAATATATATATATATATATATATATATATATATATATATATATATATATATATATAAAGACATAACACACAGATACTGTACATGTGTGATAATGGTGGTGGAAGTGATGGGGATTATGATGGTGGTGGTGGTGGTGATGGTACTGTAGTGTACTCACTGAGGACGCTGCTGATGTGTCTTGTTAGCAGCCCTTCCTTAGTGATTGGTCCAAAAGGTGTAAGAGTGTGTTAGGTGCTGCTGAAGGTACACAGTACAAGCATGCACGCACGCACAAATGCACACAAACACACACACAAATTCTCCATCTCTCTCTGTCTCTCTGATGGACTCTGTGTGATTGTGATGTCGTGTTACCTCGTCTCCAGTACAGTAACTCTCTCTGGCAGGTAAATGTCACATCCTAAAGGGTTGTCTGGATTGAAAACCACATTACTAAGCTAACACTCCACACTGTAAAGGGGTTACCATGAATTTGACAGTAGCTTACAGGCAGCTCAGTCGCAAGTATAATAATGTATTTCATATTACAGTACACCTACTGTAATATAAATACGGTATCAAAGGACTTTTACTGTAAAAAAGTAAAGGCTACTGTAATCAGTATGAATGAATGGATTAATTAAATTCTTTGAGAGGAGGGGTTTGTATTTCACAGTATTTTACTGTAATTACAAGGGATTGGTGCAAGCTGGTTGGCTGCTGGGTAAAGTGTTTACAAACATTACAGCATATTAATGAATGTTTGGTGTTTTACATCACTTGACTTCTAGATGCCTACCAAACTGGCAGTTTGGCAAGGCAAAACAGACAAAAAAGGACATTGTCACGGATCCCTCCGGAACTTTCATTACGCACACCTGGCCCCTATTCCCAGTGATTAGTAATTGTATAAGTGTGTCCTTGGTTTACCATTGTCCTGTCGATTATTGTTACTATGTCCGTTGGTCGTGTGAGTACCTGTGCTGTGTGTTTTGGCTTTCGTGTCATTGTGGATTGCGCATATGATTATGGGTCTCGTCCCGTGTGATAATCATTGTGCGCTTGTGTTATTTATTTGAGATACTCCTCGCTCTTTTGTTTGGGTTTCAAGCCTGTGTTTTATATAGTATTTGTTTGGTCTTTGTCCCCGTGCCTTTACATGGCACGCCGTCATTTAGGTGTAATAAACCCAGATTACGCATTCCTGCGCCTGTCTCCCGACCCTTTATGCCAGCGTGACAAATATGTTAAATGCTCAACCATTTAAGATTTAAGACTAGCTGCCGAAGGTTTTTGGCGCTCCAAAGATATGGTTGAGTACTACTGTATTCTGTTGGGTGGAATTACAGTACCATTAGAAATACAGCAATTTTCCCATAATGCACCATCATTTACACTATGATGCAGTAAAACGTTTCAGATTTTTTTAAACTGTTGATAAACCCTAAATGACCATGTACAGTTTTCCATCACAGTACAGGAGAAAGGCTGAAAGGACATTTAAGGAGTTGGTTACAAAAGTGTATTTCTGAACTATAGCCTATCAGCAGTTCGGTGTTTTACCATGTGGAGAATAGGTAGCCTAGTTAGCCTAATTAAGATATTACTTCTATAGAATGTTGGATGGTTTCCTCACACATACACACACACAAACACACACACACACACACACACACACCCCTCAAAATCTCCCCCACACTTCCCTCTAAGCATCTGCGCTGAGTGAGAACAGAGTCACCAAATTTCCCCTCCGACTGCATCACTAAATCACGATGATGTCATTGGATTTGCTAGGTAGCACACACACACACAAACACAGCAGGCTGATTTCACGACATCACTAGGTTTGCCAGGCAGAGTCTCATCTGATCCACTCCGAGCCACCGTAAAGGCAACCTGCCCTGTTCTGCCCTGGGCTCTAGTCTAAAATCCTAGAGCTTTACACTGGAGCTCCTCCAATATTGATTAGACTCAGACATGCACTATGAAAGTCTCTGCAAACAGAGGAAAGCTAATCTCATGAAGAGTGACTGTGTCAAATTGGACTTTGCCCAATATTTTCCCCTGGGGGTTCTGAGTGTAATCGTTACTCAGTGTATTACTGTTAAGAGACTGACTTTACCTTAGATAACCAATGGTTACAGATCTGGGGTCAGTTCCCCCTGTCATCCATCAGCTGAATGATTGTGGCCAGAGAATAGCTGAGGTCATGAGGTCATGGCCCTTACTTTGTGTTCAAACACTGAAGAGGGAATGGGGAGCTATTAAGGAGACTGCTTGTGTGCGCAGTGTGTTTGTATGTGCATGTGTCACGGGTGGCACCTTTTAACCAGGTAGACCAGTTGAGAACAAGTTCTCATTTACAACTGCGACATGGCCAAGATAAAGCAAAGCAGTGCGACACAAACAACAACACAGAGTTACACATAAACAAACGTACAGTCAATAACACAATAGGAAGATCTATGTACAGTGTGTGCAGATGTAGTAAGATTAGGGAAGTAAGGCAATAAATAGGCCATAGTGGCAATATAATTACAATTGAGCACTAACAGTGGAGTGATAGATGTGGGGATGATGATGTGCAAGTAGAGATACTGGGGTGCAAAAGAGCAAGAAGATAAACAGCAATATGGGGATGAGGTAGTTGGGTGGGCTATTTACAGATGGGCTGTGTACAGGTACAGTGATTGGTAAATTGCTCTAACAGCTGATGCTTACAGTTAGTGAGGGAGATATAAGTCTCCAGCTTCAGTGATTTTTACAATTCGTTCCAGTCATTGGCAGCAGAGAACTGGAAGGAAAGGCGGCCAAAGTAGGTGTTGGCTTTGGGGATGACCAGTGAAATATACCTGCTGGAGCACGTGCTATGGGTGGGTGTTGCCATGGTGACAAGTGAGGTGAGATAAGGCGGGGATTTACCTAGCAAAGACTTATAGATGACCTGGAGCCAGTGGGTTTGGCGACGAATATGTAGCGAGTGCCAGACAACGAGAGCATACAGGTCGCAGTGGTGGGTAGTATATGGGGCTTTCGTGACAAAACGGATGGCACTGTGATAGACTACATCCAATTTGCTGAGTAGAGTGTTAGAGGCTATTTTGTAAATGACATCGATGAAGTCGAGGATTGGTAGGATAGTTCATTTCAAGAGGGTATGTTTGGCAGCATGAGTGAAGGAGGCAATTGTTGTGAAATAGGAAGCCGATTCTAGATTTAATTTTGGATTGTAGATGCTTGATGTGAGTCAGGAAGGAGAGTTTACAGTCTTACCAGACACCTAGGTATTTGTAGTTGTCCATATATTCTAAGTCAGAACCGTCCAGAGTAGTGATGCTAGACGGGGGCAGGTGCAGGCAGCGAACGGTTGAAGAGCGTGCATTCAGTTTTACTAGCATTTAAGAACAGTTGGAGGCCACGGAAGGAGTGTTGTAAGGCACTGAAACTCGTTTGGAAGTTTGTTAACACAGAAGGGCCAAAGAAGGGCCAGAAGTATACAAAATGGTGTTGTCTGCGTAGAGGTGGATCAGAGAATCACCAGCATCAAGGGTGACATCATTGATATATACAGAGAAAAGAGTCGGGCCGAGAATTGAACCTCGTGGCACCCCCATAGAGACTGCCACATCTTAATTGGGGAGGACGGGCTTGTGGTAAAGGCTAGAGGGGAATAAGTGTAATGGTATCAAACACAACACATGGTTTCCAGGAGTTTGATGCCGTTCCATTTGCTCCGTTCCGACCATTATTATGAGCCGTCCTCCCCTCAGCAGCTTCCACTGATATGTGTGTGTGTGCATGTGTGTGTTTTTTTGCTGGTTTGCTGTCCTTGTGGGACCCAGAGGTCCTCACAAGGATAGTAAAACAAGGAAAATTTGGACAATTGGGGACATTTCGCCGGTCCCCACAACGAAAAATGCTATTTTGGGTTAATTAAGGTTATTGTTAGGGTTATGTGGTTAGGTTGAGGGTCAGGAGTTAGGGGTAAGGTTAGGCGTTTGGGATTAAGGTTAGGATTGAGGTTAGATTAAAGGCTTAGAGTTAGGGGTTAGGGAAAATAAGATTTTGAATGATAATTCAATGTTTAGTTCCCACAAGGATAGTAAAACAATTGTGAGAGTTAGTGTGTCACATGTGTGTTTGCTTCTGTATATGTCTATGTGCTTGTGTATTTCTGTCTTGTGTGCCTGTATTTGTGTGTGTGGAGGCACAGAGGTTAACTCCTCTCCCGTTCCAAGTTCCTGCCATTCTGTGCTGGGGGCCAGCACTGGCTCTGTCTGTGTCCCAAATGGCACCCAATTCCCTATATAGTGCACTACTTTTGGCCAGAGACCATTGGGCTTTGGCCAAAAGTAGTGCACTCTATAGGTAATAGGGTGCCATTTGTGACTCTGGCGCAAGCTGTGTCTCTGGGGGGAGAAAGGGCCTGAGCACCTGGGTCTCCCCACACAGGAAGCAGCTGGAGAGGCCTGATTACTGCTAACCCTGATGACTCCAACACACTTCCCTCCCTGCTGGGGTCTCTCTCACTACGTTCCACTATGTCACACACACGCACATGTGACACGAACACACACACAGCGCACACCTACAAACACACAACCATATGTACTCAAAGGTTTTGGGGGAAGTCCCTGGCTTACAGCACTGGCTACATCTAGAGGGGCTTTCCTCTGTGTGTCGGGGTGTGCGTGAGTGTGTGTGTCAGGGTGTGTGTGTTCTTTGCTGAGAGTGGGCATGGAAACACTCGTAGTGTGCCTGGGAATTACTGGCTGCCTCTCATCTCCATGGAAATTACGATTCCTGAGTCTGACTTCATGATTCAGAATTCTGCCAGACGCAAGGAAAGAGCTCTGTTTTTAACCTGCATCGTAACTACGATACTGGATTCATTCCAATGATGCCCTAAGCCACATAAACGTTCATATTCATCTCTCATCTGCCTCTCCCTCTGTTGCCATTTATCATGGTTATATTCACACTGTATGTGGGTTATTTGTTGCGGTATTCATGTGATTGTCAGTGCTTAAGTGAACGAGCTAGTAAAGTGAGCCACGCACCACATTGCTTGTCAGTGTCAATCTGCACCGTCATTCATCACCACCTGGCAAAAACAATGGAGGGAATGCCATCAATTGACCAGCGATTCACCATCATCAGAGGCGTGACAAATTGCAACGACACCTGAATTCAACTATTCTGTTATAGAAATGCAGCATTTAGGCCTCTCTCTCTTTCTCTAGCCTTATAGTCAGTTTAGTAGCAGGGCCTCTCTTCTCACAGTTCTCTTCCCTGTGTGGTTCCCTCTCTTTCTCTAGCCTTATAGTCAGTTTAGTAGCAGGTCCTCTCTTCTCACAGTTCTCTTCCCTGTGTGGTTCTCTCTCTTTCTCTAGCCTTATAGTCAGTTTAGTAGCAGGGCCTCTCTTCTCACAGTTCTCTTCCCTGTGTGGTTCTCTCTCTTTCTCTAGCCTTATAGTCAGTTTAGTAGCAGGGCCTCTCTTCTCACAGTTCTCTTCTCTGTGTGGTTCTCTCTCTTTCTCTAGCCTTATAGTCAGTTTAGTAGCAGGGCCTCTCTTCTCACAGTTCTCTTCCCTGTGTGGTTCTCTCTCTATCTCGCGCTCCACCCTCCCCACCCCTCTTTCGCTCTCGTTTTGTCTGTCTCTCTCTTTATCTGTCTCTATCCCTCTGCGGTTCTATCTACTCTCTCTCTCTCTCTCTCTCTCTGGGCCTCGTCACTAAACTGTCTGTCAGAGCAGCTCACGTGCCGCATCGTCAATGTCTTACCTTTAACACTGACAGAGAAAAGCAGCGCAATGCTGCAGAGCATCCCACCTTAGTTCACCTCTGCCCCCTCCCCTTTGACACTCTCTCTCTCTTCTCCCTCTATGCCCCCCGCTCTTCACTCTCTCTACCTCTCTGTCCTGTCTCTTCACCCTCTCTCTCTCTCTCTTCTCCATCCTCCTGGTCTAACAATATCGGGCTTTCCGCTGTGACACACTCACCCCCCCAGGCCGGCGTCATGCACAAATGAGCACAGAGGACTGACAAGCCAGGTTTTGTGTTTTTGAGTCATTAGCAGTTTCTCTTCCCTCAGTCCTCTCTCTCTCTCTCTCTCTGCTTCTCTTCTATCACTCACCAGGCAGAGCATGGCTAAAAATGGGGTCCTCACTTCACCTCACTGTAGAAAGCCTGATTCAGATTACTCCTGTTTTCAAGTAGGCTATTACAGGCAGTTGTTGAGTTCCTGTTTTGGCAGTAAGATGTGTGTGATTAAGCCAGGGGCAGCAAGAAAGGAGGGCTCAGGAGAGGAGGGCTCAGAAAGGGAGGACTCAGGAGAGGAGGGCTCAGGAGAGGAAGGCTCGGGAAAGGAGGACTCAGGAGACGAGGGCTTGGGAGAGGAGGGCTCAGGAGACGAGGGCTTGGGAGAGGAGGGCTCAGGAGAGGAGGGCTCAGGAGAGGAGGGCTCAGGAAGGGAGGGCTCGGGAGAGGAGGGCTCGGGAGAGGAGGGCTCAGGAGAGGAGGGCTCAGGAGAGGAGGGCTCAGGAGAGGAGTGGAGGTAGGAGGAGTTTCTCCCAGGGGCCTGGAGATAAAGCAGGGTAGAGCAGGAGGGGTTGAAGGCGAAGCGTTCCGCCTGGCTGAGACTACTGACTTCACACCTGGTGCCCAGCAGCATTGACCCTGGCAGCTGGGGGGCAGAGGAAAGAGGGGGCTGAGGGGAACAGCTACTGGCAGAACAGAACTTCCTCTGGCTGAACAGCCTGGCAGAGAGATGGAGTTTGCGACCCAAATGGCACCCTATTCCCCATGGGGCATAGTGGTACACTATGTAGGGAAATGGGGTGTCATTTTAGATGCACCCAGGGGGGCAGAGACAGGCCTCACCACTGAGTAGTTTACCACTAACATTCACTGCTCTAATCAGGCTTACAGTCGCTAGGGTCCGGAGTGAGTTTTTTTACCACATGTCCTGATCAGGAACAACTCCCTAGATGGCCTGATTGGTCATTTGTGAACCACTGTAAATTTCCAGTGTCAGCAGTTCTGGCAAGACACCTATTTCTCAGGCAATAAGTTAATAGACTATATGCGTTCAGAGAGAAGCTTTATCAGAGCCATATGGTTTCAGGTGAAGGCAGTGTTAATATGCAGTCAGCCATCATCCAAGCACCCAGCAGTCTCTCGTGAGTGAGTGTGACTGGGTGGGCGGGTGAGTCTACTGCACTACAGTCCCCTCACCTTCTCTCATAAGCAACAAGTAACAACCACACCATGACCAAAATAGTGCCGATATTGAGCTTGTGTTGGTTAGGCTATGTGTGTGTGTGTGTGTGTGTGTGAGTGTGAGTGTGAGTGTGTGTGAGAGAGAGAGAGAGAGAGAGAGAGAGAGAGAGAGAGAGAGAGAGAGAGAGAGAGAGAGAGAGAGAGAGAGAGAGAAAAAAATGTGTATTCTTATTTTCTATAGTGCCTGAGCATTAGGGTTTACTTCAGTGTTTAAACTTCAACATCAGGAGTTTGAGTAATCTCATAAATGTAAAAAAGACAAGTCTGAGAATCTTTTAAAACTGTAGCTATATGGAAATACTTGTGGTATTCTGGTATTCCCTGTCAATGTTGTGCGCTGCTGGTACGAAGTCAGGTGCAGGAGAGAAGTGAGTTGTGATCAGGCGCACTTGTATTTGGCAAAAGCACAAAAGACAGACGTAACTGCGTCAAAAACCCTCCAGCCACAGATAAAAGTCAATAAGCGCGAAAACATTGACAAATATACAAATGTATGAGAAATACATACAACGGGTCAAAATATGATACCGGGGGGAAAAACCAGTCTGGCGCATCACACTAAACACGTAACAAAACAATTTCACACAAAGACATGGGGGGAACTGAGGAATAAATACATGCAGTGTGATTAGGGAATGTAAACCAGGTGTGCAGGGAACAAGACAAAACAAATGGAACAATGAGAACATGACCGGCGATGGCTAGAAAGCCGGCGACGTCGAGCGCCGAACGCCTGAGGAGTATGACTGAACCTGCAGTGTATTGTACTGTATGGTACATGGCAAATTGTCCCGTTTTACCAAGTGTTGATTTTTCAGTGTAATATTTATAGTGTTGATTCAGGAGTTAAATTAACACTCAGTGGTGTAAAATAACCCTAGTGTTGTTAATAACCAGAGTTAATAACCAGCGTTGCTGTGTTGAGTAAAACACTCAAAAGTCTAATTATTATAGATGACGTCCCATACATTGTAGAGGGTGCGCAGAGTAGCCACTTTTTGTCTTCTACCATAACCAATACCAAACCGATCGGGTGGTTGTTCGACGAAACAAAGCTTCGGACGTCATCGATGTGCTTCTGATAAAGTGACGGAGGCATCAGGCAAAGTAAACTGCTTAGCGACTTTGACCGCGTGCTTCGGAGCTCCAGGATATCAAACGTAACACCACTAGTCCCCGGTAAAACCAATTACATTCGGTTCTATGAAAACCCCATCATAGAGGGTTTCTACGTAGCACTTTCTTCCTAACACTGTAGGGGACGGAATTCCCCTGACTCTTTGTTGATTCCTCTTTTCTTTTTCTCCCTCCCTTTTTCTACCTTGCTTTCCTTCTCTCTCTTTCTCGTGCACTCTCTCATCTGAACCCTCTCTGCCACACCACCAGGTCTCCCCCGCGCAACAACTCCCGTAACAAGAATAACACTTTAGAATCTTACTCTGGAATGCCCAGACAGGCTCCAGTCACCTGTTCCCACAATGCAGCAGCTGAGCTCCCCAGAAGCAGTACCACCTAGGTGGGACTGAAACCGGTTCAATCCGGTTGTGGCCCCTTCTCTACTCTGAGCTGAGGGACCTGTCGAGGTAGAAATACGTTCAAGCCTTTTACAACCTCAGAGTGCAGCTGATCCAATCCACATTGACACATGAAAAAGAGAGGGAATGAAAGCAAGATAGACAGGGCGGGAGGGAAGGAAAGAGGAATAGAAAGAGTGAGGGAGGTTTCTCCTCTAAATGAGCTCCACACCTCTCTCCCCTCTCCTCTCTCTTTCTCTTTCTCTTTCTCTCTAGGTGTAGGCAGCCACTCTCACAGTCTATAGTTCCTGTAAAATCCTGCTGTGTCTGGGAGCCGAATGAGGCACATGCAGGGCAGAAAAGCTATTAAACCTACCACACAACCACACTGTGAATGACTAGGCCTTTTACACCACACAACTGTTTCTTCCAGTGCTAACTTTACTCTCTGTCTGACATTACCTTTTTCTCTATCTCTCTTTCTATCGCCCCCTCAGTGGACTGCTCCCCAGAGTGCTGTCAGTCCCCAGGCTCTAGTTTCTTCTCCACAGTCCCTGAGCTCCCCTTTCATCTCCTCTCCTCAGTTTTACCACTGTCCCCTGTTTACATTCCCCAGGAGTTGACTCACCTCAGGGGACTCAGCAACCCCCCCCCCCCAAAATGTACAAACACAGACGGTATACACAGTCGTACATGCTGTACTATCCCTTTCAAACACACACACTCTCTCTGCCTCCCATGCACATACACACAAACACAATCCTATTGCCCAAAACATAAAGGAAGCAGCACTAACCGTAAAACACTAGCAGACCCTAGTCACGTGACAAGCTCTACTACTCCCTGAGGAGAAGGCTGGTCCACATCCATGCTGGAAGCCCAGTCACTCACACACACACACACACACACACACACACACACACACACACACACACACACACACACACACACACACACACACACACACACACACACACACACACACACACACAGCTTCTGCTTGCTGCTGTCCTGATATGAACCTATCCTGTACACATGAACCGTTCTCTCCCTCTCCTTTCAGCCAACTACCACTGAAAGGTCCCACTCATCATTGCCTTCTCAGGCTAATTGAATGAAATATACCTCAAAGCAGATTAAATTGCTAATCCCTATATAATGCACTACATTTGTCAAGAACCCTATGGGCCCTGGTCAAAAGTAGTGCACTAAATAAGGAATAAGGCTCCATTTGGGACACACCTTATGAGAAGTTTAGTCTAAATATCTTCTCTAGCAAGCAGCAGACCTTGTGCATGTTTCAGGATGTCTCCCTGAAGCACTCTACTAAAAACCTAACTCGATTTAACTCAAAGGGCCAAAGGTAATATCGGGTTAATTCAATAACAGAGCCATGTTACATTCAGTTACAGTCTCAGGAACTGGTCCTTTTAATTTCATCATTGAGCACATTCTCCATTCCAATCCCATGTCTTAAAAGAGGATGCATCTTTAGAATCAATTATATATTATAACCTTGGGAGGAAGTGCAATACACAAAATCATGGCAAATCTGTGATAGAGATTACAGCATTATGCTATGTTAAGGCAAACATAGGTTTAAAGTGTAAACTAGTCTGCTAAGTGGGTTTTTATAACATATTATGAATGTCAGAAATGCACGTGTATTCAACAGCAAGAAAATAATGTAATTGAACACTCATTCTGCCTACACCTCTGTGCAGTTATAATCTTGGTCCACTTCTAAATACATAGGATGCAGCCAGGCAGAGTGAAGTGTAAAGTAGGACCTAGGACTCTGGTCAAAAGTAGTGTCCTATATGGGGAATAGGGTTGCATTTGGAACACAACCTAGCTTTAAGTGAACAGTTGTAGAGTCCAGCCAGGCATTGTGTAGGCCTAGTAGTGTAAAACCAGGAGCTAGCAGACAGAGGCAGCCAAGCAGAAGAGCAGGCTACACTAAACACTCTTAAAGAGGTCGTAAAGGTCACCAGAGAGGCATCTGGGTGTCCATTGACTGGGAACAGCCGCAAAGCCGTGGAAAGAGAGAGGCCACTGTGTGGGGGGGGGCCTGGAGGAGCTGCAGTCTGCCTCCCAATTTTGCAAACTAGTCCCTATATAGTGCGCTACTTTTGACCAGAGCCCAATGGGCCCTGGTAAAAAGTAGTGAACTATATTGGGAATAGGCACCAAGTCACAGTCTCCTCTGGTGCCTTGTGACCATAGAAATAGATTCATCATTACAGACCTACTAACTTGAATAGGAATGCCATTCTAGTGATTATATTTCTATTCATTAGAAATGGACAACTAGAGGGAGAAGAAGGCATGTTGGCACAAACTGTTCTTACATCAATCTCATATCCAGGGTTGTTCCTGATTCCATAGTCAGAAACCTTTACATTCCATTTTGGCCTATTCTAAACTGTGCAGGTGCGGCCTCTGTAGAGCCTGAATATAGGCCTTACTGTGGCTATATATGCTGTGGCTGATTTAAGCATGAACTAAACTAGACCTATATAATTGTCACCACATTGTTCAGACACCTACAGTGAGGGAAAAAAGTATTTGATCCCCTGCTGATTTTGTACATTTGCCCACTGACAAAGGAATGATCAGTCTATAGTTTTTATGGTAGGTTTATCTGAACAGTGAGAGACAGAATAACAACAAAAAAATCCAGAAAAACCCATGTCAAAAATGTTATGAATTGATTTGCATTTTAATGAGGGAAATAAGTATTTGACCCCTCTGCAAAACATGACTTAGTACTTGGTGGCAAAACCCTTGTTGGCAATCAGAGGTCAAACGTTTCTTGTAGTTGGCCACCAGGTTTGCACACATCTCAGGAGGGATTTTGTCCCACTCCTCTTTGCAGATATTCTCCAATTCATTAAGGTTTCGAGGCTGACGTTTGGCAACTCGAACCTTAAGCTCCCTCCACAGATTTTCTATGGGATTAAGGTCTGGAGACTGGCTAGGCCACCAGGAGGACCTCAATGTGTTTCATCTTGAGCCACTCCTTTGTTGCCTTGGCCGTGTGTTTTGGGTCATTGTCATGCTGGAATACCCATCCACAACCCATTTTCAATGCCCTGGCTGAGGGAAGGAGGTCCTCACCCAAGATTTGACGGTACATGGCCCCGTCCATCGTCACTTTGATGCAGTGAAGTTGTCCTGTCCCCTTAGCAGAACTCCCCCCCTCAAAGCATAATATTTCCACCTCCATGTTTGACGGTGGGGATGGTGTTCTTGGGGTCATAGGCAGCATTCCTCCTCCTCCAAACACGGCGGGTTGAGTTGATGCCAAAGAGCTCCATTTTGGTCTCATCTGACCACAACACTTTCACCTAGTTGTCCTCTGAATCATTCAGATGTTCATTGGCAAACTTCAGACGGGCATGTATATGTGCTTTCTTGAGCAGGGGGACCTTGCGGGCGCTGCAGGATTTCAGTCCTTCACGACGTAGTGAGTTACCAATTGTTTTCTTGGTGACTATGGTCCCAGCTTCCTTGAGATCATTGACAAGATCCTCCCGTGTAGTTCTGGGCTGATTCCTCACCGTTCTCATGATCATTGCAACTCCACGAGGTGAGATCTTGCATGGAGCCCCAGGCCGAGGGAGATTGACAGTTCTTTTGTGTGTCTTCCATTTGCGAATAATCGCACCAACTGTTGTCACCTTCTCACCAAGCTGCTTGGCGATGGTCTTGTAGCCCATTCCAGCCTTGTGTAGGTCTACAATCTTGTCCCTGACATCCTTGGAAAGCTCTTTTGTCTTGGCCATGGTGGAGAGTTTGGAATCTGATTGATTGCTTCTGTGGACAGGTGTCTTTTATACAGATAACAAGCTGAGATTAGGAGCACTCCCTCCCTGTATAAAAGACACCTAGGAGCCAGAAATCTTTCTGAGATGAGGGGGGGTCAAATACTTATTTCCCTCATTAAAATGCAAATCAATTCATAACATTTTTGACATGCGTTTTTCTGGCTGAAACCTACGTCACAGCCATTGACAAAGCACATGCCTGCTATCCATCGTAGTGCAGCAGGAGAGAGTGGTTTCGTCACTATTGCACATTCAGATTTATAGCCATTAATTTAAAATAATTCATAGATTTTAAACAACAACCTTTCCTGTTTGTCATAGACGGAAAATATCAATATGACATGAAAAGAGAGTTCCTCACGAGTTCAGGCAGCCAAGAACGAGCTCTGCATGACCTTCACAGCAGTGGGGGCAGATGTTTTGATCAAGAGAGATATGCACATTTTCTCTAACACTAAATATACAAATATGTATTTTACAGTTATAAGGAAGGTTAAATATTATAGTTAGTGGTTTTATAATTTGATTATACGATATTTAGAAAACATATAAGTCATGCCAAGCCTTATTCATACAGTTTTATTGAATAGGAAATAGGTCATATAAATATTTTTTATTTTCAGCATATTTGTACTGTGTACTTGAGCTTGTCCTTAAAAGTGACTGCACCTCAGTAATTTATAATAACAAATGATCAGAAAGGTGAGATTCTTAGATTTTTTGTTGGAGTATGCAGCATTACTAGTTATTGTTTATGGTCCTCTCATGTAACGGCAGATGCAGCATGGTAAGTGTCCATAACTTTAATCAAAGAAAGCACTGAACACTGAATAGAAAAATAACAAAAGAAACGTGAAGAAACACCCACCACTCAAAAGTGAAACCCAGGCTACTTAAGTATGATTCTCAATCAGAGACAACTAACAACATCTGCCTCTGAGAACCATACCAGGCCAAAACAGAAACCAAACATAGAAAAACAAACAGACTGCCCACCCCAACTCACGCCCTGACCATACTAAATAAAGACAAAACAAAGGAAATAAAGGTCAGAACGTGACAGTAACCCCCCGCCCGCCCCCCCAATGGTGCGGACTCTGGCCGCAAAACCTGAACCTATAGGGGAGGGTCTGGGTGGGCATCTGTCTGCGGTGGCGGCTCTGGCGCGGGACGTGGACCCCACTTCACCACAGTTTTCCTCCGCCTCATTGTCCGCCTCCGTGGCCTCTTAAAAGCGGCTACCCTCGCCGCCGACCTTGGACTGGGGACCCACGCCACGGGTCCCGAATGGACGGGAGATTCCGGCAGCGCCGGACAGGCGGGAGACTCCGGCAGCTCCGGAGTGAAGGGCGACTCCGGCATTGCCGGCGTGACAGGCGGCTCTGGCAGCTCCTGGCTGGCTGACGGCTCTGGCAGCTCCTGGCTGGCTGACGGCTCTGGCAGCTCCTGGCTGGCTGGCGGCTCTGGCAGCTCCTGGCTGACTTGCGGCTCTGGAAGCTCCTGGCTGACTGGCGGCTCTGGACAGACGGGAGACTCTAGCGGCTCAGGACAGACGGGAGACTCTGGCGGCTCAAGACAGACGGGAGACTGACCGTGCTGGAGAGGAGGAAGGCTCTGGCAGCGCTGGACAGGCAGGAGCACCTGTAGGCAGAAGACGGAGAGACAGCCTGGTGCGGGGGGCTGCCACCGGAGGGCTGGTGCGTGGAGGTGGCACTGGGTAGACCGGACCGTGCAGGCGCACTGGAGCTCTTGAGCACCGAGCCTGCCCAACCTTACCTGGTTGAATGCTCCCGGTAGCCAGGCCAGTGCGGCGAGGTGGAATAGCCAGCACTGGGCTGTGCTGGCGAACCAGGGACACCATGCGAAAGGCTGGTGCCAGGTACGCCGGCCCGAGGAGACGCACTGGAGACCAGATGCGTAGAGCCGGCTTCATGGCACCTGGCTCGATGCCCACTCTAGCCCGGCCAGAACGAGGAGCTGGAATGTATCGCACTGGGCTATGCACACGCACTGGGGAAACTGTGCGCTCCACCACATAACACGGTGCCTGCCCGGTCCCTCTCTCTCTCCGGTAAGCACGGGAAGTTGGCGCAGGTCTCCTACCTGGCTTCGCCACACTCCCCGTGTGCCTCCTCCCCCCTCAATACATTTTTGGGGCTTTTCCAGCCGCTCTGCCGTGCTAGCTCCTCATAATGCCGCCTCTCTGCTTTCGCTGCCTCCAGCTCTGCTTTGGGGCGGCGATATTCCCCTGGCTGTTCCCAGGGTCCTTTACCGTCCAGAATCTCCTCCCAAGTCCATCTCTCCAGGTATCGCTGCCTCTACTGCTGCTGCTGCTGCTGCTGCTGCTGCCTGTTACCACACTGCTTGGTCCTTGGTTGGTGGGTGTTTCTGTAATGGCATTCCTCCTCTGACGAGGAGAACGAGAAGCGAGAAGGATCGGAGGACCAATGCTCAGCGTGGTAAGTGTCCATAACTTTAATCAAAGAAAGCACTGAACACTGAATACAAAAATAACAAAATAAACGTGAAGAAACGAAACCAAAACAGTATCGTGTGGCGACAAACACTGACACGGAAACAAACACCCACCACTCAAAAGTGAAACCCAGGCTACCTAAGTATGATTCTCAATCAGAGACAACTAACGACACCTGCCTCTGATTGAGAACCATACTAGGCCAAAACAGAAACCAAACATAGAAAAACAAACAGACAGCCCACCCCAACTCACGCCCTGACCATACTAAATAAAGACAAAACAAAGGAAATAAAGGTCAGAACGTGACATCTCATGATAAATAATTACTTTAGGGGGTTACGTAGATTACATTTAAGAAGTTATTAAATAGATGTGAAATGGTTCGACTATGACTTGCCTAACCAAAACACATCAACATTATTTACAGATGTATTGTTTTAGCTTGTATTAATTCAGCCTGTTTTGAGGAATTAAATGGGGTTCGTTAGGGGAAGTTACATAGGTCATATTTTTTTTACGTTAGACAGCACATTGTAGCCAAACTACTTTCGTGCGATCTCATTACCTTTTGCGAGATACGAGAGAGATCAGTGCAGGCAGAATCGACGCGCTGTCAGACGTAAGCCAATGACTGAGGTGATTGGTGCAACTTGTTTAGTGCACATGCCACACTGACACCGTTTTAGTGCATCAGTCAACCAATCACTGTGTCAGACTGAGGCAGCTCATTATTGGTCATTGTCTAAAAACAATCGTAATACACCAAAAGAGATTGTGAAGTAATATAAATGTGTTAAAATCCTACCTTGATTCAAAATGACATGTTTGAATGACACTCAAGAAGAGATACGCTCATCAAAAGCCATCAACTAAACCTTGAGGATGGAAATGATGCCGCACAGCAACACTACCATAAACACCTGACGTGAGAATTGAGAATTGTGCTACGATAGCAACAAAAACAGCCTGGAAGCTCCACTAGAATTTGCCATCAGCAGCCATGTGACTCTCCCTGTCCTCCCCTGCTGTGTGTGTCAGCTTTGGGCACATCTGGAGAACACAGCCCAGCCCCTGAACCAGCTCGTTAGAGTAAAGCAACATCCCACCCCAGACTCCCCCAGAAAGAGCCTACGCTTCTCTTTCCACATCCCACACATACAATACTGTACAGTACGCTTGTGCATGAAGTACAATCAAACAAACAGACAAACATGCAGGGCTGACACTTTTATAAAACAGCTGAGGTACTGGGGGTTTTGTGCCTCGCATTTCGCCCTCCCAAAAGGATCCTTGATTGCTCCAACAAAGTGACAGAAGAGAAGGTGAACGAACTGGCCAATAATATTGTGATAACTTGAGCGATATCTCCACACTACATGACCAATAGTATGTGGACACCTGCTTGTCGAACATCTCTAACCAAAAATCATGGGCATTAATATGGAGTTGATCCCCTTTTTGCTGCTTTAACAGCCTACACTCTTCTGGGAAGGCTTTCCACTAGTTTTTGGAACATTGCTGTGGGGACTTGCTTCCATTCAGCCACTGTTACGACTTCGGCCGAAGTCTGGTCCTCTCCTTGTTTGGGCGGCGCTCGGCGTCGCCGGTCTTCCAGCCATCGTCGATCCACTTTTCATTTTCCATTTGTTTGTCTGTTTTTTCCTCACACCTGGTTTCAATTCAAGTATTTAACCCTCTGTTCCCCCCATGTCTTTGTGTGGGATTGTTTATTGTAGTGCTTGTTATTGTAGTGCTTGTGCACGTTCCCCTGGAGCGCACTTTGGGTTATTTTGTGCCCATTTACTCTTGTTGTTCTGGATGCCGTTGGTTTTGCTTAATAAATCTCTGGTAATTACCAAGTTCTGCTCTCCTGCGCCTGACTTATCTCCCGCCCATTACGCACCCTGCTACAGCCACAAGAGCATTAGTGAGGTCGGACATTGGTGTTGGGCGATTAGGCATGGCTCGCAGTCTGCATTCCAATTCATCCCAGAGGTGTTCGATGGGGTCAGAGCTCTGTGCAGGCCAGTCAAGTTCTTCCACACCGATCTCGACAAACCATTTCGGTATGAACCATGCTTTGTGCACTGGGGCATTGTCATGCTTAAACAGGAAAGGGCCTTCCCCAAACTGTTGCCACAAAGTTGGAAGGACAGAATCATCTAGAATGTCATTGTATGCCGTAGCGTTAAGATTTCCCTTCACTGGAACTAAGGGGCCTAGCCCGAACAATGAAAAAACATTATTTCTCCTCCACCAAACGTTACATTTGGCACTATGCATTTGGGCAGGTAGCGTTCTCCTGGCATCCGCCAAACCCAGATTCGTCCGTCGAACTGCCAGAGAGTGAATTGTAATTCATCCTTCCATAGAACGCATTTCAACTGCTCCAGAGTCCAATGGCGCCGAGCTTTACACCACTCCAGCTGACAATTGGCATTGTGCATGGTAATCTTGTGTGCGGCCGCTCGGCCATTGAAACCCATTTCATGAAGCTCCCAACGAACAGTTATTGTGCTGACATTGCTTCCAGAGGCAGTTGGGAACTCGGTAGTGAGTGTTGCAACCAAGGACAGACGATTTTCAGCACTCAACGGTCCCATTCTGTAAGCTTGTATGACTTACTACTTTGCGGCTGAGCTATTTCCACTTCACAATAACAGCACTTACATTTGACCAGGGCAGCTCTAGCAGGGCAGAAATTTGACAAACTGACCTGTTGGAAAGGTGGCATCCTATGATGATGCCACTTTGAAAGTCACTGAGCTCTTCAGTAAGGTCATTCTACTGCCAATGTCTGTCTAAGGATTGCATTGCTGTGTTCTGGATTTTATACACCTGTCAGCAACGGGTGTGGCTGAAATAGACAAATCCAATCATTTGAAGGGGCGTCCACATTCGTTTGTATATACAGTGTATCTTACAGGAAAAGCTGTGACATTATAGAATAGCCTACAGATTAGGCATATTAGCAATATGAATAATATCAAGATGAATAATATTTCTATGTGCATTAAACAAAAATAGATGAACAAAGGCATGTATTTCAAAAGCAATGCTGAATAACAGATTTCAAGTGAGATACAAGTACTGCTTAGAATTTCCAATGTAGTTAACAGTGCAAAATATGATTGCATTACCTAGAACATCCTTACCAATAAATCCACACTAGGTTGCGTCCCTAAAGGCGCCCTATTCACATTGTAGTGCACTATACTTAACCAGGGCACATAAGGCTCTGGTAAAAGTAGGACACTATATAGGGAATATGGTGCCATTTGGGACACACACGAAATGTGCTTTTGCAGAGGCTCTGGGTCTTTAACATGGACTTTCCGTTTGCAGTACCAACACATTATATTATTTCCATTTAGCTCAATCCAATCTTTTTCATCCACCTCAGTCTGCCGAACTGAAGAATAGCAACAACCATGTAATCATGTAGAAAGCCCCTATATGATTATAAAACATATTCTCTCTGTTGGTGTGTGTGTGTGTGTGTGTGTGTGTGTGTGTGTGTGTGTGTGTGTGTGTGTGTGTGTGTGTGTGTGTGTGTGTGTGTGTGTGTGTGTGTGTGTGTGTGTGTGTGTGTGTGTGTGTGTGTGTGCGTGCGTGCGTGCGTGTGCCGATGCGCTGTTTGTAGGCGTAGGCCTATATCAATGAAGATAACTATTACAAAGTCTCTAATACGGAAATTCATTGCCGAAGACGTAATATCTATTTTCTAGCAACTAAGCCCTACCCTGTATGACAGGAAGTCACTCCACTAGCTTCTATGAGTCTGATAGTACATCATACAGGCACGCAGCAGGTAGGCCTAAGCACGGTACGCTGATGTTGATTTGATAATAATGTACTGCTGCTTAGCTCTGAACTCTTCATTTTCTCTACTGATTCTCAACATCCACTTCACACACACACACACACAGACACACACACAGACACACACAGACACACACTTTGCATGAGAAGAGCTTTCCATGGTGTGATTGAGAAGAGCAACCACATCATGACAAATCTGCCAGGGGTGGGATGTGGTGATGGTGGAACAGTCATATAAACAAGCCTGTAGGCACAAGGTGCATAGTCCACGCCATGACTCTTTCTGTGTAGTGTGTGCGTGATTTGATTTTTCTATCCTTGTGGGGACCAGAAGTCCTCACAAATCAAATCAAATTTTACTGATCACATACACATGGTTAGCAGATGTTAATGCGAGTGTAGCGAAATGCTTGCGCTTCTAGTTCCGACCGTGCAGTAATATCTAACAAGTAATCTAACAATTTAACAACAACTACCTTATACACACGTGTAAAGAAATGAATAAGAATATGTACATGTAAATATATGGATGAGCGATGGCCGAACGGCATAGGCAAGATCCAGTAGATGGTATAGAGTACAGTATATACATATGAGATGAGTAATGTAGGGTATGTAAAAATTAGGATATTAAAACAAGTGTAGTACAACAAGTGGCCGGCCCTCACAAGGAAAAATGCTATTTTAGGCTTAGGGGGTTAGGTTTAGGATTAGGGTAAGGGTTCAAATTAAAGTTAGATGTTAGGTTTAGCGTTAGGAATTAGGGTTAGGTTTTGTTTTAGGGTTGTGCTCGAGACCACCTAAAGCGAGACCGATTCAAGACCAAGACCGGCCAAAATCAAGTCTGAGACAAGACTGATACCAGAAGGGGGACGAGGGGTCCAAAACAGAGACCAATAAAATGTGAGTCCAATTCAAGAATATAATTGTAATTGTGTCAAATAAGAATTCAAAATGTCCAGTATTTCTGTGTTCATATTTCAGAAGAGCCTATGGATGGGCAACTAGGAACTCAGCCGAGTTCTCAACTTACTGTTGAGAGTTAGAATAGTAGAATACACGAGGTGCAATTTCAAAATTTGGATGTGCATCAGTAGTTTTTCTCTTGTTACAGTATGCCAGTCACTCAATTTGTCATGCCCTGACATTAGAGAGCCTTTTTATTTCTCTAAATAGAGTGTGGTTGGCCGAGTGTGGTTCCCAATCAGAGGCTCCATATCGTTGTCTCTGATTGGGAATCATACTTAGGCAGCCTTTTTTCCCACCTGTGTTTGTGGGTAATTATTTATTTTCTGTGTGTGTTTGTGTACGCCACGGTTGCGTCACGGTCGGTTTCTGTTTACCTGTTATTTGTGAAGGTTTCACTTTATTATTAAAGATGTGGAACTACATACACGCTGTGCCTTGGCTCATTTATGACAGGGAGTTTGAAGACAGTGTTCGTGACACAATTAGCCTATGTCAGTTAAAATGTTTTAGTTAGTCCACCGGCCAGCTAATAAAACCTGCAAACATTTGTCTCCACCCTATGGCATCAAGTTCAACTGTCAGAGTCAGTTGGCGCGCCGGTGCGCAATAACTTCAAATCAAAGGCCTGCAGTATAATAGGCTAATAGCCACACCACACTAAACCTTCACAAAAGTTTTCAAACTTTACTGGGATAATATCAAAAGTAGGCCTAAGTCAAGTCATTGTTTATAGGAAAAATAAGTGCAAGATACTGTATTATATTGCGGCAAACACAACATTACATTTATAACTTAATTTGTCTAAAGAAAATGTCTCAACAGAATTAAATAAAACACTTACGAACACAAAAGTATTTTACCAAGTAAGGCCAGTGCCTACCGTATCCAACAAATGACAACAATAAGCTAATGATATTTATTTTACAACAGGCCTACTTATAACTTATCTTACACTAAATAATGTCCAGAGCACACAATGAAAGAAATATTTGTTGGTTTCTACTTGTCAGTATTACTTACTAAAACTGCTGTTACACTAAGGTTTTTATCCAAAGAGAAACAAAAATGTTCTATTATATTCCATGAAATTCTTAAGATATACACTACCGTTCAAAAGTTTGGCGTCACTTAGAAATGTCTTGTTTTGGAAAGAAAAGCACATTTTTTGTCCATTAACTTCTCTAGGGTAGGGGGCAGCATTTGGAATTTTGGATGAAAAGCGTGCCCAAATTAAACTGACTTCTACTCAGGCCCAGAAGATAGGATATGCATATAATTAGTAGATTTGGACAGAAAACTGTTAAAATAATGTCTGTGAGTATAACAGAACTGATTTGGTAGGCGAAAACCTGAGAAAAATCCATTCAGGAAGTAGGATTTTTTTGTTTGTTTGTAGTTTTCTATTCAATGCCATTACAGTATCCATTGACTTAGGACTCAAATTGCAGTTCCTATGCCTTCCACTAGATGTCAACAGTATTTAGAAATTGTTTCAGGCTTGTATTCTGAAAAATGAGGGAGTAAGAGCAGTCTGAATGAGTGGACCCTGCCGTGTCACAGAGCTTTTTCATGCGCACAACCGAGAGAGTGCCTTTCTTGTTTACCTTTTATATTGACGACGTTATTGTCCATTTGAAATATTATCGATTATTTAGGCTAAAAACAACCTGAGGATTGAATATAAACATAGTTTGACATGTTTCTATGAACTTTACGGATACAATTTGGATTTTCTGTTTTTACTGCGTTTGAGCCTGTGGATTACTGAAGAAAACGCGTGAACAAAATTGAGGTTTTCAGATATAAAGAGAGACTTTATCGAACAAAAGGAACATTTTTTGAAAAATTAATGTCTTCTGAGTGCAACCATATGAAGATCATCAAAGGTAAGTGATTAATTTGATCTCTATTTCTGACTTGTGTAATTCTTCTACTTGGCTGGTTACTGTTTGTAATGATTTGTCTCCTGGGCTTACAAATAATTGTAAGGTATGCTTTCGCCGTAAAGCATTTTTTAAATCTGACACCGTGGTTGGATTCACAAGAAGTTCATCTTTAAACCTATGTAATTTCTGAATTTTTATAATGAGTATTTCTGTATTTGAATTTGGCGCTCTGCAATCTCACTGGAATTTGGCCAGGTGGGACGCTTCCCACATACCCTAGAGAGGTTAAAAATAACATCAAATTGATCGGATATACAGTGTAGACAATTGTTAATGTTGTAAATTACTATTGTAGCTGGAAATGGAAGATGTTTTATGGAATATCTACGTAGGCGTACAGAGGCCCATTTTCAGCAACCATCACTCCTGTGTTCCAATGGCATGTTGTGTTAGCTAATCCAAGTTTATAATTTTAAAATACTAGTTAGAAAACCCTTTTGCAATTATGTTGGCACAGCTGAAAACTGTTGTTTAGACTAGTTGAGTATCTGGAGCATCAGCATTTGTGGGTTTGATTACAGGCTCAAAATGGCCAGAAACAAATAACTTTCTACTGAAACTCATGAGTCTATTTTTGTTCTGAGAAATGAAGGCTATTCCATGCGAGAAATTACCAAGAAACTGAAGATTTCGTACAGCGCTGTGTACTACTCCCTTCATGGAACAGAGCAAACTGGCTCTAACCAGAATAGAAAGAGGAGTGGGAGGCCCCGGTGCACAACTGAGCAAGAGGACAAGTACATTAGAGTGTCTAGTTTGAGAAACAGATGCCTCACAAGTCCTCAACTGGCAGTTTCATTAAATAGTACCCGCAAAACACCAGTCTCAACGTCAACAGTGAAGAGGCAACTCCGGGATGCTGGCTTTCTAGGCATATTCTTCAGGCAATGGGCACAGCCATCTTTGACTTTCTTTATTTGCGTTATATAGTGACTGCCATTCTGGGATTAGGGAGTTTTTGCTTGTCGAACATAAACAACCATGGTTGCCATCATGAAGAATTTAGCTGCGGTTAGTTTAGCTGACACGCATCTCTTTTCTAAACAATATTACATTTCTCCCTTGTTCAAGTCTAGCTGTTAGGTCGATAACTTATGTTTAAAAAAACATCTTTATGGATTGAGTTTGTCTTTGGATGTGTTCCATGTGATATTTGGATGATGAAGTTCGCATTTATCTTTTACAATAAAAGGTGAAATTGAGAAATAAAGTTGTGAAGACCTTTATTTCCCATCAGTACAAAACATTGTTTAGGTGCTTTTCCGACAACAATGCTGCTTCGACACGTTTGTTGCATCATACGTTCTGTTGCTACTATTCCAATCACATATTTGCGATGATACACTGCAGGGACCACTCAACAATGATCACAAATATGTGATGGTACACGTCAAAGGGTTAAGCCGATTAAACCAATGCCTATGCGCCAGAAGTTTCTCCCGGTCTTTCTCTTTTGGCTAATGAAGGCCAAGTTTGACATGTTGGTCCACCAGACTCTTCGCGTACTTGGGCGGAACTGTCTGCGAACGAGATTAGGTCTAGGTTAGCGTGGGCAAGGCTAGCTACAGTTTGAATGGCTGTAAATGAACCAGCATCAAGCTGTGGGATGGGACCGCTAGGACACTAGAAGCTGGCAGCTAGTCAGTTGAGTTGATATTTGAGTGGCACAGACCCCAAATGGTACTCTATTCCCTATATAGCGCACTATTTTTGACCCTGGGCCTTGGTCAAAAGTAATACACTCTAAAGTAGTGCTTTATAAAGGTAATAGTGTGCCATTTGGCACAGACCAAGAGTGGAGAAAGCTTTGCTAGTGCCGTTATATTAGAAGCTTGACTGAACTACTGGGGTGAGGACTGGGCTGGGAAGGAGTTGTGTCCAGGATAGCCTAGGCACGATGGAGAGGTGATCTGTAACGTCTGCTTCCAACTCACACTCTCAAACAGGTAGATCCCCTGAACGCAGCTCACTCTCGTGATCCCAATCACCTAAATTCTGATCACCTGTTCACACACCTGATAGGTCATTTACACACACTATTTAGTTCAGTTCTTTGTACCGCATCATTGTTAGGTATTGTTTGTTTTGTTACACGTTCTATTCGGAGCTCTGTTTATTTCCGTGTTAGTACTCCTGTGTATCGTTGTTTTTGGCCATCAGCAGCCATGTAGCTGATGGCCAAAAAGCAGCTCACTAACGATGCCTTTTTGCCTATTCCCTGCCTGTACTTTTGCCTATCAGATTTCCTGTCGTCAACCTCTTGCCTGATCTCCCGGACTACGTTATTAGCCTTTTCCCTGCCTGTACTGTTACCTTTTTGGAGTCCATGTGTATGACCTTCTGCCTGCCCCTGGACCCAGCTACCTGCCTCCTACTGTGTATGACCTTTTGCCTGCCCCTGGACCCAGCTACCTGCCTCCTCCTGTGTATGACCTTTTGCCTGCCCCTGGACCCAGCTACCTGCCTCCTCCTGTGTATGACCTTTTGCCTGCCCCTGGACCCAGCTACCTGCATCTTCCTGTTGTCCTTTACTAATAAACACCTGCTGTGCCCTGTGCTTGAAACCAGCACTCTGTCTCCCATCGTATTCATTACATGATCACAATCATTCTTCAGTCAGTTTGACCTCACAGGGCACTGCACACGGTGCAGGTTAAAAGTGATTCCCCTTACAACATAATTAAATTATGTGTGAATTTGGTAATTAAATTGACTCTGACTAGAGTACCTAAATATAATGTTCATTTGGTGGGAGGATGAAATGTAAATGATTGTGTTTGAAGCCTTTGTACTGTACTACATGGGAGAAAAATAAAAAGAGGGTATTACTGTATGTATGTATACAGGAACAATAATCCTCAGCCTAGCTGTACAAGTACTGCTGCACTGTTATCCCCAAGGGGCATGCAGTCTGTCACAGTGTTTTCACTGCACGTTTAACCTGACTTAATCCCAAATGGCACCCTACATAGTGCACTACTTTTGACCTGAGCCCAGTGCACTATATAGGGAATAGGGTACCATTTGGGATTCACACTCTAGTTACATGATGCAGTGCAGAGTGGGGGAGAAGGAAGGAAAAGCAAGGACAGGGAGGACCCTCCGAATGCAGTTTAGCAAATGTCAGGCGCATTCAGAGAGCCGTCATCTAAAATGTCACCCAGATGAGGAGGCAGGAGAGAAGTGAAGCTGAGGGGGGAGATATGGAGGTGCGTGCATGCAGCGAAGAATGCCACACACATACATAAATAAAATTAAATGACAAAAACCATGTAGATAGCTGCATTGAAAGTATGAGAACCAGTCTTACATTTACAGTACACACACACTGTGAACTAACATTCACAATGGCAAACTGACTCACAATGACAAACAAACTAAACAAAACACAACACAAACAATGTGGTAACCAATTTGAGACAGAAATGTTTGTTTCTGAGAAGCATGTTAACCAGATATTTCAGGTACCTTTGAAAACGTCTGACGGTCATTGCACACGCAAATGAAACTGAAGTGTTATGTCTTCATAAGAGAATGTGAGTGTCTTTCAGCCTATTAGCAAATTCTAAACATTGTCTGCGACCCTATGGGCCATGGTCAAGTAGTGCACTACATAAGGAATAGAGTGCCATTTGAGGCGCAACCGTTTTCCTACCTGGAAAACGGTTGCTGACACTAAGACACTATGACACTAATATTCCATGCCTCCTACTGCCTCCCTCTCCTCTTCACCTGTCTTCCCCACCTCCTCTCTGCCTCCCCTCACCGTATCTATTCCAGCAGAGCAGACAGATGCCGCTGGGCTCCAGTCCCGTTAAACCTCTCATAAAGAACACTTGACAGAGTTTGGTCAGGAGGATTTTAGAACTGTTTCCTCCGTGGCGTGAGCGTGCAGTAAGGCCTTCAGGACAATTATGTTGACATGTTTCAAGGGGAAAAAGTGATACACCTTTCAAATGCCATTTAGCAGAATAACCTGGACACGAGGTTCCTTCCCCCCTTGGTTTGTATATAGTAGAACTTAGCCGAGCTGAATACCTAACCAAAAGGTGACATTGGGATCTAGCATGCTATATAAAGCTCAGCTAAAGAGCTCTGGTCAAAAGTAGTGCACTAGCCTACATGGGGAATAGGGTGCCATTTGGAAAACAGACATTACAGTTAAGGCATTACATGTAGACTATACCAGGACCTCCTGCTAATACTAGTAGCCACACTAGTAGCAAGCTTCACAGAGCCTGATAGCTGATGATGTCTATCCGTCTGTCTGTTGCTTTGACAGAGGAAACCATGTAAAAAGTTAAGAGAAACCCAAGGAAACCAACCAGCCATTCACATCCGGCCATGACAGACCCACCTCCTCTCTCCCTGACTGCACACACACACACGCATACACGTGTGCACACACACGCTCGCACAGGCACAAACTGCCAGGTGTATAGTTAGGTCTAGGTAGGGAGGTGTGGAGGAGGACCGGGCTCTCACTAGTGATAGGGGAGCTGGGCAGTAGTGGAGCAGGTTGAGAGCTTCAAGTTCCTCGGGGTCCACATCACTAAGGATCTATAGTGGTCCAAACACACCTACACGGTCGTGAAGAGGTCACGACAACGCTTCTTCCCCCAAAGGAGGCTGAAAAAATTTGGCATGGGCCCTCAGCTCCTCAAAAAGTTATACAGCTACACCATTGAGAGCATCTTGACTGGCTGCATTACTGCTTGGTATGGCAACTTCTTGGGATCCGACTAAAAGGCGCTACAGAGGGTAGTGCGGAGCTCCCTGCCATCCAGGATTCTCTATACCAGGCGGTGTCAGAGGAAGGCCCTGAAACTTGTCAAAGACTCCAGCCACCCAAGTCATAGACTGCTATCTCTGCTACCTTCTCTCTGCTACCGCACGGCAAGGGGTACCGATGAACAACTCTGGAACCAACACGAGTCTGAACAGATTATACCCCCAAGCCATAAGACTACTAGACAGTTAGTTAACTAGATAACCAAATAGCTAGCCGGACTATCTGCATTGACCCTTTTGGCACTAACTTTTCTTTGTCATCACATACTCTGCTGCTACTGTTTACTATCAGTTACTTTATTCCTACATATCTACCTAAATTACATGGTACCCCTGCACATCCACTCTGTACTGGTACCCCTTGTATAGCCAAGTTATCATTACTCAATATGTATGTATTATTACTTTTGTTATTAAGTGTTTTACTTTTCTATTATTTCTCTATTTTCTTTCTCTCTGTATTATTGGGAAGGGCTCGTAAGTAAACACTTCACCTTTAGTCCACAAGTCCACAAGTGACTAGGCATCAGGATAGATAATAATAAGGTATTTGAGGTAGGTATGTACACGAAGGCAGGGTAAAGTGACTAGGCATCAGGATAGATAATAATAAGGTATTTGAGGTAGGTATGTACACGAAGGCAGGGTAAAGTGACTAGGCATCAGGATAGATAATAATAAGGTATTTGAGGTAGGTATGTACATGAAGGCAGGGTAAAGTGACTAGGCATCAGGATAGATAATAATAAGGTATTTGAGGTAGGTATGTACACGAAGGCAGGGAAAGTGACTAGGCATCAGGATAGATAATAATAAGGTATTTGAGGTAGGTATGTACACGAAGGCAGGGTAAAGTGACAAGACATCAGGATAGATAATAATAAGAGTAAAATAAAGAACAGAGCAGCAGCAGCAAATGATGAGTGTAAAAGTGTGTGTGCATGTAATGTGTATGTATGTGTGTTTATGTTGTGTCGGTCTGTGAGCGTGTTATGTATGTGTGTATGTAGTGTATATGAATGTTTGGTGGTTTTGTGAGGGAGTGTCAATGTAGTGTGTGTGTGAGTGAGTGTGTCTATGGTTTGTATATATAGTCTAGCAAGTGTGTGTGGGGTAAGTTCAAGATAGAATCAGTGCAGATAGTTTGGGTACCCTTTACTGACTATTTAGCAGTCTTATGGCTTGGGGGTAGAAGCTGTCTCGGAGCCTGTTGGTCCGAGAGCCGATGCTCTGGAACCGTTTGCAGGACGGTAGCAGAGTGAACATTCTATGGCTTCGGTGGCTGGAGTCTTTGGCCATTTTTCGGCCCTTGACTGTGAAATTAGACTGTGAGTGAGCTCAGGGCAAACTGGAAAACATTGGATACATCGCACATGGCGCCCTAGTAAAGAATAGTACACTACATAGGAAATAGATTGGCTTTTGGGGTGCACATATACTTCAGGAACTAGGGAGTGTATGGTATTCTCTAGGATACAGGAAAGAGAGCAAGTGTTCCAGATCTTATCCACTCAGCAAGAAGGTAAACCAAAACAACAACAAAAACAACAACCACAATGACAGAGGACAACTCTGAGGGGAGGTAAATATTGTGTGGAGACTGAGAGAGACAGATATATAGGGGGAAACTCTGTACCCAGACCCAATCACCTAAGTGAGTCAATATGTTTAATGCAACCGGGCCCAGGGCCCCTTATTCATTAGCCCACTGTTAACCCATAGTGTGTTTCTTTCAGACAAAGACGACACACACAGTAGACATACAGCTTTCTCCTAACAGCCTCATCAATACAGCCTCCGCTGACACACACGCATACACATCCACCATCAACACAGCCTCCCCTGACACACCCTCTGCTCACATCACCTCTGAAAAGGACATTTAGCTGACATAACCTCCAATTCAATACCACACATGTACACACACACACACAAGCGCACACACTGCACCGAGCAGACACACACTCACAATTGCACGTGCACACACACATATAATATACTCGGCACACACGCCCTGCAACATAAACCCATATTAGGCCATGTCTTTCGATCATCAATCTTCTCCAAAACAACAAACCTTTCCAGTGTTCTTTATACTAACGTACCCCCCCCCCCCCCCCCCCCCCCACACACACACACACACACTCCCAGGGGCCTCTTTGTAGAGTACAGTACCCCTCACCCACCTGTCTGGCCCTGATTAATGTCCTCAAAGACAAGATCTTCATCCCAAATGGCACCCTATTCCCTATGTGGTGCACTACTTTTGACCAGAGCCCATGCAAAAGCAGTGCACTATATACAGTGGCAAGAAAAGGTATGTGAACCCTTTGGAAATACCTGGATTTCTGCATGAATTGGTCATAAAATTTGATCGGATCTTCATCTACCTCACAACAATAGACAAACACAGTCTGCTTAAACTAATAACACACAAACAATTATACGTGTTCATGTCTTTATTGAAAACACTGTGTAAACATTCACAGTACAGGGTGGAAAAAGTATGTGAATCCTTGGATTTAATAACTGGTTGACCCTCCTTTGGCAGCAATAACGTCAACCAAACGTTTTCTGTAGTTGCGAATCAGACCTGCACAACGGTCAGGAGGAATTTTGGACCATTCCTCTTTACAAAACTGTTTCAGTTCAGCAATATTCTTGGGATGTCTGGTGTGAACAGCTCTCTTGAGGTCATGCCACAGCATCTCAATCGGGTTGAGGCCAGGACTCTGACTGGGCCACTCCAGAAGGCGTATTTTCTTCTGTTTGAAGCCATTCTGTTGTTGATTTATTTTTGTGTTTTGGGTCGTTGTCCTGTTGCATCACCCAACTTCTGTTGAGTTTCAATTGGTGGACAAATAGCCTAACATTCTCCTGCAAAATGTCTTAATAACTCGGGAATTTATTTTTCCGTTGATGATAGCAAGCTGTCCAGGCCCTGAGGCAGTAAATCAGCCCCAAACCATGACGCTCACTCCACCATACTTTACAGTTGGGATGAAGTTTTGATGTTGGTGTGCTGTGCCTTTTTTTCTCCACACATAGTGTTGTGTGTTCCTTCCAAACAACTCAACTATAGTTTCATCTGTCCACAGAATATTTTGCCGGTAGCGCTGTGGAACATCCAGGTGCACTTTTGCAAACTTCAGACGTGCAGCAATGTTTTTATTGGACAGCAGTGCCTTCTTCCGTGGTGTCCTCCCTTGAACACCTTTCTTGTTTAGTGTTTTACGTATCGTAGACTCGTATTAGAGCTGACACTCTAATATTCTTCTTAACCTCATTGAGCCTTCTGCACTGTGCTCTTGCAGTCATCTTTGCAGGACGGCCACTCCTAGGGAGAGTAGCAACAGTGCTTTCTCCATTTATAGACAACTTGTCTTACCATGGACTGATGAACATCAAGTCTTTTAGAGATACCTTTGTAACCCTTTTCAGCTTCATGCAAGTCAACAATTCTTAATCTTAGGTCTTCTGAGATCTCTTTTGTTTGAGGCATGGTTCACATCAGGCAATGCTTCTTGTGAATAGCAAACTCAAATTGTGTGTGTGTATTTTATAGGGCACGACAGCATCAACCTTTTGCGTGTAGGGGGCAGTATTTTTGTACCCATTTGAAACTGCCTATTTCTCAGCCCCGCATATAATTGTCAGATTAGGATAGAAAACACTCTAAAGTTTCCAAAACTGTAAAAATATTGTCTGTGAGTATAACAGAACTGATATTGCAGGCAAAAGCCTGAGGAAAATCCAAGCAGGGGGGCCTCTTATTTTGAAACATCTCTGTTCCTATGCAAGCCTATCCTCCATTTAAAGGGATATCAACCAGATTCATTTTTCTATGGCTTCCCTAAGGTGTCAACAGTCTTTAGACATAGTTTCAGGCTTTTATTTTAAAAAATGAGCGTGAAGGATCACATTGCGTAAGTGGATAGGTGGGGGCTCTCAGAGTGAGTTTTATGCGCAACTGTGTAAAGCCGCCATTGTTCCTCCCGCTGTTATTGAAAAACCTACACACTCGGTTGATATATTATCGAATACATATTTTCAAAACAACATGAGGATTGATGATAAAAAACGTTTGACATGTTTCTGTGGACATTATGGATATTATTTGGAATATACGTCTGCATTGTCGTGACCGCTCTTTCCTGTGGATTTCTGAACATAACGTGACAAACAAACGTCGGTATTTTGGGTATAAAAATAATCTTAATGGAACAAAAGGAACATTTGGTGTGTAACTGGGAGTCTCGTGAGTGAAAACATCCGAAGATCATCAAAGGTAAATGATTAATTTGATTGCTTTTCTGATTTTCGTGACCAAGCTTCCTGATGCTAAGTGTACATGATGCTATGCTATGCTATCGATAAACTTACACAAAGGCTTGGATTGCTTTCGCTGTAAAGCATAATTTCAAAATCTGAGACGACAGATGGATTAACAAAAGGCTAAACTGTGTTTTGCAATATTGCACTTGTGATTTCATGAATATTAATATTTTTTAGTAATATTATTTGACTGTTGCGCTATGCTATTCAGCGGTTGCTGACAAAAATGATCCCGCTAACGGGATGGGTAGCGCCAAGAAATTAACAAACATCTCCAATCTTGTCTCATTGATTGGACTCCAGGTTTGCTGACTCCTGACGCCAATTAGCTTTTGGAGAAGTCATTAGCCTAGGTGTTCACATACATTTTCCAACATACACTGTGAATGTTTAAATTATGCATTCAATATAGACAAGAAAAATACAATAATTTTTGTGTTATTAGTTTAAGCACTATGTTTGTCTATTGTTGTGACAGACGAAGATCAGATCAAATTTGATGACCAATTTATGCAGAAATCCAGGTAATTCCAAAGGGTTCACATAATTTTTCTTGCCACTGTAGGGAATTGGGTGCCATTTCGGACACAACAGAAAGCGGCTGGGCTGAGGCAAAGGTGCCTGCTGCTGGGAGGTCTCTCTCTCTCCCTCCACCCACCCACCTCTCTCTCTCTCCCTTTGTCTCTCTCTCCCCCTCTCCTTCAGTTTCCCTCCCTCCACCAGTTTCCCTCCCTCCACCAGTATCCCTCCCTCCACCAGTTTTCCTCCCTTCACCAGTTTCCCTCCCTCTACCAGTCTCCCTCCACCAGTTTCCCTCCCTCCACCAGTTTCCCTGCCTTCATCAGTTTCCCTCCCTCCACCATTTTCCCTCCCTCCGCTCATAACTCAGCAGATAGCAGCACCAAAACCACCATAGCTGCTGTTAGCACTAGCAAATGATCCCTCATTACGCTACATCACAGCTCCTCTGTACTGTCAACTCCCCAGCCATCCCACTCTAACACTGAGTCCTTGCCTCTCCTTATTACTGGTATTATGGTTTTGGATAATGTTAGTGAACCCTGTTAGTGAAGACAGATATCACAATAGAAACTACTGTATTTCAATGACCACCACCAGGAAGACATAATGCCCAGAGGGGCTAAGAGCCTAGGCGTAGCTAGTGAGATTTCGAATGATTTCATAACTTCCTGGAATGGAGTGCCTCACTAACTCAATATTCTTTGCAGAGGCTTCCATGATAAAGAGCATGGGAGGATTTGCAAATGAGCTGATGAAAACAAGGAGAGAGTTTCCCACCAGCCGAGTGTGAAAAAAAGAGAGTTCCCCATTCTCAGTATTGCCTGTGAATGGACTCTTTTTTCTGCCTCACACTTTAACTTCTTGGTGACAGGGGGGCAGTATTGAGTAGCTTGGATGAATAAGGTTCCCAGAGTAAACTGCCTGCTACTCTGTCCCAGATGCTAATATATGCATATTATTAGTAGTATTGGATAGAAAACACTCTGAAGTTTCTAAAACTGTTTGAATTATGTCTGTGAGTATAACATAACTCATATGGCAGGCAAAAAACTCTGAGACAAATCCAACCAGGAAGTGGGAAATCTGAGGTTTGTAGTTTAATTTAAGTGATTGCCTATCCAATATGCTGTGTCTATGGGGCCAGATTGCACTTCCCAAGGCTTCCAGCAGATGTCAACAGTCTTTAGAAAGTTGTTTGAGGCTTCTATTGTGGAAGGGTGTCGAATAAGAGCTGTTTCAACAAGTGGACTGGGCTGAGGCCAATCAGTTGTTTACTGCGCGGTCATGTTGGCGCGCCGTTCCTTCTTTTTCCTCTGTAATGAATACGCTATTGTCTGGTTGGAATATTATTGAAGATTTATTATAAAAAAGACCCTAACGATTGATTGTAAACATCGTTTGACATGTTTCTACAAAGTGTAATGGAACTCTTTTGACTTTTCGTCTGGATTTTGCGCTCGCGCATTGTGCCTTTGGAATAGTGAACTAAACGCACAAACAAAACAGAGGTATTTGGACATAAATATGGACGTAATCGAACAAAACAAACATTTCTAGTGGAAGAGGGAGTCCTGGGAGTGCATTCCAACGAAGATCAGCAAAGGTAAGTGAAGATTTATAATGCTATTTATGACTTTTGTTGCCTCCACAATTTGGCGGGTAACTGTATGGCTTGCTTTTGTGGCTGAATGCTGTTCTCAGATTGTTGAATATTGTGCTTTTGCCATAAAGCTTTTTTTAAATCTGACACAGCGGTTGCATTAAGAACAAGTTTATCTTTAATTCTATGTAAAACATGCATCTTTCATCAAAGTTTATGATGGTTATTTATGTTATTTGATGTGGCTCTGCAATTTCTCCAGATGTTTTGGAGGCATTTATGAACTGAGGTTTTTGGATATAAATATGAACTTGATCGAACAAAACATACATGTATTGTATAACATTGAGTCCTGGGAGTGTCATCTGATGAAGATCGTCAAAGGTTAGTGATTCATTTTATCTATATTTCTGCTTTTTGTGACACCTCTCTTTGGTTGGAAAATGGCTGAATACTTTCTGTGACTAGTTGCTGACCTAACATAATGATATGTTCTGCTTTCGCCGAAAAGCCTTTTTGAAATCGGACACTGTGGTTGGATTAACGAGAAGTGTATCTTTAAAATGGTGTAAAATACTTGTATTGTTGGGGATTTTTAATTATGAGATTTATGTTGTTTTGCATTTGGCGCCGTGCAATTTCACTGGCTGTTGGCGAGGTGGGACGCTAGCGTCCCGAACGATCCCAGAGAGGTTAAAGGTAGGAGGGAGGCCAGTCAATTACAATTACAATTAACTAGGGACGCGTCCAAAATGGCGCCCTATTCCCTATCTTGTGCACTACTTTTGACTAGGGGCCAATATATTCCCACTATAAAGGGAATAAAGTGCCATTTTGGACATAGGGGCCTTCTTGGGCCTTATTTCACTCTAAATCCAGCACACAATAGCTTAGCCTAAGCCATCACAAGACCCAATAACGCACCTATAGGCTATTGCTGGTATTCAGATGACTGAATGAAGCTAGTTTTTTAAAATCCTTTATTTAACTAAGCAAGTCAGTTCAGAACAAAATCTTATTTACAAATGACAGCCTAGGAACACTGGGTTAACTACCTTGTTCGGGGGCAGATTGACAGATTTTTACCTTGTCAACTCAGGGATTTGATCTAGCAACCTTTCAGTTACTGGCCCAACACTCTAACCACTAGGCTACATGCAGCCCCAGCTAATGCATGAGAGAGAGAGAGAAGAAAAACATGTTATTTCTGGAATGAAATTTCTCAAACAATGACTTGGTGGCCTCTGGAAGAAAGCCTGTAAGAAATCAGTCCAACCTACTCTCAAATCATTCCAACTGTACTAACTCAAAATTAAGATAAGCCTATAGTTTGACATTATAAAAAGCCTACCTAGGCCTATACTGTTCTGGTAACAGCGAAAAACATTGATCACAGCCTAGCTGACGGGACATTAGAACTAGGCCTACAACTGGATGAGATCTCTTTCAGAGGGTTGAGAATTAGCCTATGTTTATAATCATAGCCCCCGTCCCCACAGGAGACCTTTTGCCTTCTGGTAGTCTGTCATTGTAAATAAGAATTTGTTTTTAACTGACTTGCCTAGTTCAATAAAGGTTCATAAAAAATATGATAATAAAAATTCACTAGGAACTAAACGGAAACCAAAACAGGGAAGGACTACTATCTGAACGTGTCCAATAAGGAACCATTGTTTTCGTTTTTCTGTTGCAGAACATATTGTTACAGTGTGCACTGATGAATATGACACTGCAGTTCCGTATTTTGTATCACTTGAGAATTTAGGATTGTTAACATGGATATAAATGTTCCTGTAAACCTAATACACAATAATAACCTTATTAGCCTATTTCATCTGAATAATTAAGCCATCTCTCACAAACAAGCTGGACAGTAATAATATAAGTGTTATCTGGCTAGTGGCTACATCATTTCATTTCAACACAAAATACTCACAATAAGGAACAAGTGCTTAAAGGAAAACTTCACCCAAAAACTATATTTTGGTATATGTTTCATTAGTCCATTGTTGATATAGTCTCAAAATGTTTTGCATGTCAGCAATCAAGTTTTCAAGATGGGTACCTTTCAAAATACAGAAATATTGCCGGAATTATGCATTTTGCATCATATGTGGTATTTTGAAAGCTATATACCTTGAAAACTTGATTTCTGACATGCAAAACATTTCGGGACTGTATCAATAATGGGCTAATGAAACAAACACCAAAGGATAGTTTTTTGGCATGGAGTTTTCCTTTAAGCCTTGCCACACATTAATTCATGTAAATTCACCGACCATTTCAAATCCCACCGTACCTTCGCCGCTATGCAATCTGGTTTCCGAGCTGGTCACGGGTGTACCTCAGCCACGCTCAAGGTCCTAAACGATATCATAACCGCCATCAATAAAAGACAGTACTGTGCAAATGTCTTCATCAACCTGGCCAAGGCTTTCGACTCTGTCAATCACCGCATTCTGATTGGCGGACTCATTAGCCTTGGTTTCTCAAATGACTGCCTCGCCTGGTTCACCAACTACTTCTCAGATAGAGTTCAGTGTGTCAAATCGGAGTGCCTGTTGTCCGGAACTCTAGCAGTCTGTATGACGGTGCCACAGGGTTCAATTCTCAGGCTGACTCGTTTCTCTGTATATATCAATGATGTTGCTCTTGCTGCTGGTGATTCTCTGATCCACCACTACGCTGACGACCATTCTGTGTACATCTGGCCCTTCTTTGGACAATGTGTTAACAAACCTCCAAACGAGTTTCAATGCCATACAACACTTCTTCCGTGGCCTCCAACTGCTCTTAAATGCTAGTAAAACTAAATGCATGCTCTTCAACCGGGCGCTGCCCGCACCCGCCCGCCCATCTAGCATCAGTACTCTGGACGGTTCTGACTTGTTAACAACTACAAATACCTAGGTGTCTGGATAGACTGTAAATTCTCCGTCCAGACTCACATTAAGTATCTCCAATCCTAATTTTAATTTAGAATCGGCTTCCTATTTCGCAACAAAGCCTCCTTCACTCATGCTGCCAAACATACCCTCTTAAAATGAACTATCCTACCGTTCCTTGACTTCGTCGATGTCATTTACAAAATAGCTTCCAACAGAATATCAGTCTGTCCCTGATGTTTTTCCTGGAGAGAAGTGGCTTCTTTGCTGCCCTGCTTGACACCAGGATATCCTCCAAAAGTTTTCGCCTCACTGTGCGTGCAGATGCACTCACACCTGCCTGTAGCCAGTCCTGAGCAAGCTCTGTACTGGTGGTGCCCCGATCCCGCAGCTGAATCAAGTTTAGGAGAAGGTCCTGGCACTTGCTGGACTTTCTTGGGCGCCCTGAAGCCTTCTTCACAACAATTGAACCTCTCTACTTGATGATCCGATAAATGGTTGATTTAGGGGCAATCTTACTGGCAGCAATATCCTTGCATGTGAAGCACTTTTTGTGCAAAGAAATGATGACAGCACGTATTTCCCTGCAGGTAACCATGGATGACAGAGGAAGAACAATGATTCCAAGCACCACCCTCATTTTGAAGCTTCCAGTCTGTTATTCGAACTCAATCAGCATGACAGAGTGATCTCCAGCCTTGTCCTCATCAACACTCACACCTGTGTTAACGAGAGAATCACTGACATGATGTCAGCTGGTCCTTTTGTGGCAGGGCTGAAATGCAGTGGAAATGTTTTTGGGGGATTCAGTTGATTTGCATGGCAAAGAGGGACTTTGCAATTAATTGCAAATCATCTGATCACTCTTCATAACATACTACTTTGCTTTATCTTGGCCGTTGTAAATGAGAACTTGTTCTCAACTGGCCTACCTGGTTAAATAAAGGTGAAATAAAAAATATAAAAAATTAAATGTAAATCAAATCAAAGTTTATTTGTCACGTGCGCCGAATACAACAGGTGTAGTAGACCTTACAGTGAAATGCTTACTTACAGGCTCTAACCAATAGTGCAAAAAAGGTATTAGGTGAACAGTAGGTAAGTAAAGAAATAAAACAACAGTAAAAAGACAGTGAAAAATAACAGTATAGAGAGGCTATATACAGTAGCGAGGCTATAAAAGTAGCGAGAGGAGCCACGCAAAGCCCAGGGGAAAAGAGACATTTCCCACCTTCCTAAACACACACATACACACACACACACACACACATTAGCCACAGCAGCCCCTCCCCCAGTCTAGATTCACCTCCCCTTTACCATAAAAGTAGAGAGGTGGGGTTTGTTATTCCTCAGCACAATTTCATTAAAGGGACACATACACAAGCACACATACATACATACACACATACTATATATACACACCCTCAGGGTCTAGGATAAGGGGAAAGTGAAATTTGATGTCTCCGGTCACAGGTCAATCAACACTGTTAGGGCTACTGTGGCAAATCACTGCCATTGAAAGTGTGAATTAGCCCCTTTTATAATCAACTGGGCCAATTTAGATTTAGCCAGCTGCCAGTTGCAGCTACATCAAAGTCAAAGCAGAATGGCTTTAATTTAAATACTCAAAACACACTGTTAAATAATTTATATCTAGACACCACTATCAGAAACAATTTGTCATTGAGGGTGTGACTTTACAAGTGGATTTAGCTCGTCTTTAATCAGGTGCAATTAGTCCCAAATGGCACCCTTATTCCCTATTCCATAGAGTACTTTTCACCAGAACCCTATTGGCCCTGGTCAAAAGCAGTGCACTACATAGGGAATACTATGGTGCCATTTGGGACATAGACAGTGAGTCTAAGTGAAATCCTAAGCTGCTACAGGGCCAGTGCGGAGAAGGCTGTGTTTATACTGTGAAGTATGTTAACACGGGCCCACATTCCTCTATTCCCAAATTGTAGTGTTAAAATTACAGCCTCGGCAGAGAGACGTGACAAAAGCAGCACGCTTAGGGAAGGCCAGCACCTGTTTAACCCAGCCAGTACACACACACACCGTCCTCCTTGCTGCCCCGATTTTTACAGCTGCATGGGGCATCATATCAGGACTGAGCCTCAAATGGCACCATATCCCGACATAGTGCACTATATACGGAATAAGGTGTCATTTGGGACACCATTTGGGATGCATCCCAAACCTTCACCTGTCAAGACAGTGCACTGAGCAGCCTTGGTTCTAATAAACTGTACCTTAGCAGGAGGTCTTGCTCACACACCACACATACACACCAATGTGCTTGCATACTAGTCTCTCCAACAGCTGGTAGAATAAGTCCCAAAATCTGAAGTAGGCTATGATACCATAATTGGCTACAAGATGGAAATAGCAGCTTAACTACAAGATTCAACTACCCGAGAAGAAACAGCATCAAGGTAATGGAAACAACCTCCCATGTACGGGGGAGAGACACCACGTGACACCCTGCCTGCTCTAACATCTTTTGATTTGCTACCGGGAGGGAGAGCTTCATGAAAGAACACTGTTATTTTCCATTATCACGCATCAATAACGTAAGAATATCACATCAGTCCAATATGTAATTAATAATTGAAAATGTAGGCCTAACGCAAATTATTAATATGAAGCGGGACAATGTTTATTTTTCAAACAATAAAAAATGACAGAATGACAAAAATAACACTGAAGGATTTAAAACATAAGGTGTAGGCTAAAATAAAACACCATGAAGACTTGCACCTCAACCCTATGGCCCGCGGTCAACCGTCAAAATGACTATTGCCCGTTATAGAATAACACTAAGCATGCCTTGCTATCATAAATGATACGTGATCGAACAGACTGGACTTATATTAAAACAATAAAAATGACACAGTAATATAGAAACGACATAGTTCGAGGCACCTTTATAGGTGTTGCATCACCTTGCATACCTGGCCGTCTCATAACATAAAAAGCAGCAGCCCCGCCTTTACTGCAGTAACGGTACACACCGCCATTCCATTCCATCGACCCACTCGGAAATTGCATAACCATATAATTGAAAACAATAGATGGAAAACATTTAGGTGTGTGCTGTCTGTTTCACAATATTGCTATCTATTACAGGAAATAACGGAGTCATTCGCATTCGCAACCACCTTGTGTACTGCTTTCCTTTTCCTTCACAACCTATTCTTCCCTTGCCTGCACGGTGACACACACAGGGCGGTAGGCTACACTAGAGTAGATTATACATCACTTGTTTCGACAAAAGAAAAAGAACGGAACAAAAACCATCATAATCAAACATCAACAAATTGGACATCATCATGCATGTTTATGAGTGAAAAATCCCGCGAGAACAAAACCAACAGTGAGAAACCAAGAATCTACTGACGCTGATATGCACGGATAAACTAAACAACCATAATGTTTTTCTACCTGCACAAGTTGCCATTTTCTGCAGCGTATATTGGAGTCTTTTCCCTCGTCTGCTCTAGAATGAAGATAGGTTTAAAATAAACAAATATTTCCCCCAATCTGTGCCAATAATACCGTAAAGATAAATGCCGCAGGTAGGGTTTTATAGGAGGACATTTGCGAGCCCCGTTTTCACTGTTCAGGTGAACATGTTGATGGCTCCTGCCTGCGCACGGACGCTGCCTGGGCGGCACGGCGCTCAGCTCTGTGTCACATCTTGTGTCGTCAGCGGCCACAGGAAAAGGTGCTTTCCTGTTTCCAGCCCTCATCTCACTACTCGAATAACGGTACTACCTATAATATTTGATTGGCCGGTAGGTAGAGTGAAAGTGAGGAGGATAGGTAGAACACAGGTAAGATACCCTCCAATGAGAGGGAGCTACTCTTTTCTGATCAAATCTAAAGTGGAATCCAAGCTACAATAATTTGCTGACAAACTTCATCAAATCAAGTGAATGATTAGGCTACATCGAAAAGATCAATTGCCGTTGTATGCTATTGTAGGTATAATGTTGTTAATTTAGCAAACTGAGTATCATTAGCCTGTTTATGCTCGTGTAGCAATTGAACTATTCAATAAATAAACAAATTCGTGCAGTGTATTATGTTCTGTTACCTTTCATTCACGTGAAGTTTGGGTCGTTAGACAGAATGTCCAGGCTGCGCTGTTGCTGCTACATAACTCGATTCCTTATATAGACTGCAGCAGTTGCTCATACACATAGGAAGGCTATGGGCTGTGTGACGCCCATTTATTTAATGCATTGCTTACACCACCCAGCATAACAGGTAAGTACTAGCCTAGGCAAAATAGCAGCTTCTCTTCCACAAATTAAAATCAACATCAAGCTATTCAAGAAGCGAAATTTGAGGACTAAAATGTAAAGTAAAACGGATCGGTTAAGACCAAAACAAAGTTATGCTACCTAAAAAGGAGACCACGAGAAGCCTGAGTGTCATGTATTCAAATCGAAATGAACAAAAGTGGACTAATACGACAAAATACTTTGTACAAGACAGATCTCCTTCCTTAACAAACCCCTCGACAACAATGCATCAAGCAGTGTTGCGTGCAGATAATAGAAGGGGTTGCTGCCCAAATCACAACACAAGCCCGATTAAATGTATTTTATTTATCTATTAATATAGGCCTAATGCAAGTCCAGAATGACATGCAACTAGTGAGTCTACAAAGTCAAATGGAAGAATATACGATGCATTCAAAACACTCTGCTACCTGTAGCAAAACACGACAAACTAGCTATTACCATTATCTCGTAATTTTTCAGTAAAATTACAGGTGGCTGAGTTTAACTGAACTGAGTGTCTGGGACAGCAAGTTAGCAAGCTGCTAGCCTGTTAGCTTAGAAGTTTTTGTTGAGCAAAAGCGTAGCAAACGACAGGATTTCTGTTTACAAATATAACACATCGCATCTTGTCTCTTATAAAAACAAGGTGACAAGTGACCGTAAAAGAAAATTGGATCGAGGAACAAAATCAGTCTCTCACTCAAATCCACGGGATGATAGGTGCGTATAACGGTACGCTCGGGCAGCGCCGCTGCGCTAGGAGGAGAGAAGCGAGCCAGGTATAACGGTACACACCACATTTGAATATACGTACTACTTTCCAGCACTTCAACTCCCTAAAACGTGGGTCAGAAAAGTCCCAAAGTCGGCGAACACAGTTGAATGAACCCAAAAGTACGTAGTCCATCTCACTTAATCGTTTCCCGTCGGTTTACGGAGTTTGGCTTACCGTTATTCCTCTTCGGGTTCGCCTGTTTTCTGCGCTTACACCTGGGGCCATCCGCCATGATCCTTTCGCTCTGTCTGAATAATGCCTGCCGGGGCGAGTCACCTCCTCTCTCGCCTCCTCCCCCCGTACCCCACTCCTCTCTCCACTTCACCTCCCTCCCTCCTCTGCACCTGGTTTACGACACTTTCTGCTTTACGACATCACCTTCTCCAGTTTCCTAACATGCTAAATTCGTTCTCCTAACCTGCAGCGTAATTTCTAACCTGCTACGAAGAAGTCACTTCGGTATCGAAGTGGTGTGAAAAGAGTGTTTCCCCACTGCTAACACCCCAGCACATGGCCCAACTCCCTACTGGCAGCACATAGAATCCACCCCGAGCTTTTGCTTTCGCCGAACTCTTGATCGTTTGCTCCTGTTGCCGAAAATATAAGATGCATGGTCAAAATAAGAACATGGTAATGTGTTTTGATAACCGATAACATTTTGACAGGTAACAGACAGTCCATCATTAGGCTGCTACAATTATAAACTATTCTTTTGGAAAGGAAAATACTTCAAGCGACAGGGAACAGTTCACGTGACAGAGCATTAACCCCTTAAATGCCAGACTGTTGCTGGCGCACTACTACGTTTCAAATTGGCTATTCTATAAGAGATTTTAACACACACACACACACACACACACACACACACACACAGTTTAGCAACACGTTTGATGGCAACAAATGCACTATTTATACATTATTATGATCATGATGAAATTGAAAACAACAATTTTGAAAAGTATGATATCCTGATTATAATAAAGATAATAACACAATGATTATTATGAATATAAAATAATATTCTAATATTTTGTTTAGTTAACACAGACAGCACTTTTGGGACATATGTCTTTGGCTTGTGTCTTTACTTCCAGTGAAAGTGAGAAACCAGGATGTTATGTTATACCTGGAAAGTCATGGAAAGTCTCTGGAGGCTCCTCAAATGGCACCCTATTCCCTATAGTGCACTTTTGACTGGTCCAAACTAGTGCACTATATAGGGAATAGGGTGCCATTTGGCATGCAGACTCTGAGATGGGATGCTGCACACATAGAATAGACCCGCTGTTCTCACTGAGCAGGAGAAAATATGACGTATGCAGGATTCCTGCCTTTATAGACATACATTTTTTTCTCTCTCTCTTCATCTGTCCAGATTCAGACTGTTATCACTGTTTCACGTCTTGCATAATCCTAACCCAGATAGATAGAGTTTTTATAATGTATTTAACCATTATTTAACCAGACAAGTAAATTAAGAGCAAATTCTGATTTAGACATACATTCTTCAGATGACCCACCTGAGAGAGGTAAGATAGAGGCAACAAGAGACACAGTCCGATGCAGCGATCAAGGTTTGTCTCTTCAAACAAGAGTACACGGTAAGGCTACACTTTTTTCCTCAAAAGGGACAAGCAGCCATGAGCTCAGTGACAGTTCGTTACCGGTCACAAGAGCAGCTTCCAGACTGCAGACCCATCAAGCTATTCTTGTACCTGAGGTCAGTTTTCGGACTGAACCTGGACTTGCCAGGTGCTGTATATGTTCCATGCCTTTCCTTTCAAAGTCAGCTCGACTGTTCCAGTACAGTACATGAAATAGACATTTTACAGATTGTTACATTCTATTTCAGCTCTTATGCATTTTATATCCATCTTCACTTCAAATTTTTGGCATGGATCTAAGTTTTCATTTTTCACAGTACTGAACACAGTATGATGACATAATTCAAGGTTTGTCTTATTTTTCATTTTTAGCAAATCTGTTTTAAAGCAGCAATGTTTGAGTAAAAAGCTGAGAGATTGGGCTGGAGAAATGTAACCACTCTCCAATTCATAGACAGCTAATGGATGTTTACATTTACTTTGTTTACAAACATTGGAGTAAAACAAGCTTTTATTTTGGGTTCTGATGGGGTACACCAGTTGAACTAAGCTCATGAGGCATTTATAAGTTACATTCTTCAAGAATCAATGCGTACATATAATTAATTTATATGTTAAACAATTGATGTAGCAACTGCGGAGTGCTCCTTTAAAGATTCTAGTAAATTAAAAGATCTATTGTCTTTATAGAGGGTGTAACAACATTTCTAGTTCACAGGTCATGATGAAGTCAATTCCCAGCCCCTGATGACAGCAACAAACAACTCACCAGTCTCCCCCATGAGGCTTTACCACACCCACCACCAGGGGACAATCTCTGGAGGTATCTTATTGCATGAAAACATTTGTTTATGTTCAACCAATCAAATAAGTATTGAATGTAACCCAGGTTTAACTGGCAGGTGCTAGATTACATCACCCAAAATATTTAATATTATAACACAATTTGGCTGTAATCTGAACTACAAGGGCAGAAAATAGCATTGAATGAGCAGGGAGCTGTTGTCTAAATCAGAGAACATCTGTCAAACCTTGTCCTCCTGTACTCACGTAGAGCTACAACAGCTCTCTGTACCTTATTCCCAGTCTGCCCCATATGGAAATTGCAGGGGCCTGGTATCCAAACTTTCATGGCTTGAGAGATGTGGTCATCAGTCAAGTGTGTGTAGCTGGCTATCTAGTTTGACTATCAACAGTACTGCCACAGCAGCATAACATTTGATTAACACTTGATAACACATCATTTAGCTTACATCATCATCATCAATATTCAGTCTAGTTGGCTGATACACGCAGCAGAGAGAGGCAGAAACACGAGGTAAATAACAATCAGTAAAATAAATCAAGCTAGCTAACTAGCATGTACAATTATATTATTTTGTTTACGGGGGAGGGGTGCCCTTTTAACATTTTGAGTGCCTGCCCCCTGAAAGGTCTGTGAACGACCCTAGTGACAGTGCATGGTCCAGTCCATAGGCAGTGTCAGTGTTCTTTTGCCCATATTAATCTTTGCTTTTTTTTGGCCAGTCTGAGATATAGCTTTTTCTTTACAACTCTGCCTAGAAGGCCAGCATCCCGGAGTCGCCTCTTCACTGTTGACATACTATTTAATGAAGCTGCCAGTTGAGGACTTGTGAGGCATCTGTTTCTCAAACTAAACACTCTAATGTACCTCTCCTCTTGCTCAGTTGTGCACAGGGGCTTCCCACTCACTGCTCTTTCTATTTTGGTTAGGGCCAGTTTGAACTGTTCTGTGAAGGGAGTAGTACACAGCGTTGTACCAGATCTTCAGTTTCTTGGCAATTGCTTGCATCGAATAGCTTTCATTTCTCAGAAAAATAATAGACTGATGAGTTTCAGTAGAAAGTTATTTGTTTCTGGCCATTTTGACCCTGTAAACGAACCCACAAATGCTGATGCTCCAGATACTCAACTAGTCTAAAGAAGGCCTGTTTTATTGCTTCTTTAATCAGGAAAACAGTTTTCAGCTGTGCTGACATAATTGCAAAAGGGTTTTCTAATGATCAATTAGCCTTTTAAAATGATAAACTTAGGATTAGCTAACACAACGTGCCATTGGAACACAGGAGTGATGGTTGCTGATAATGGGCCTCTGTACGCGTATGTAGATATGCCATTAAAAATCAGCCGTTTCCAGCTGAAATAGTAATTTACAACATTAACAATGTCTACACTGTATTTCTGATCAATTTGAAGTTATTTTAATGGACAAAAAATGAGCTTTTCTTTCTAAAACAAGGACATTTCTAAGTGACCCCAAATGTTTGAACTGTGGTGTAGGTCCTGGATGGCAGGAAGCTTGGGCCCAGTGATGTACTGGGCCGTACACACTACTCTCTGTAACGCCTTACGGTCAGATGCCGAGCAGTTGCCAGGTGGTGATGCAACCGGTCAGGGATGCTGTCGATGGTGCAGCTGTCTAACTTTTTGATGATTTGGGGACCCATGCCAAATCTTTTCAGTCTCCTTAGGGAGAAAAGGCATTGTCGTTCCCTCTTCACGACTGTCTTGGTGTGTTTCGACTATTATAGTTTGTTGGTGATGTGGACACCAAGGAACTTGAAACTCTCGACCCACTCCAATAAAGTCTGTCAATGAGAATGGGGCCGTGTTGGCCCTTCTTTTCCTGTAGTCCACAATCAGCTCCTTTGTCTTGCTCACATTGAGGGAGAGGTTGTTGTCTTGGCACCACACTACCAGGTCTCTGACCTCCTCCCTATAGGCTGTCTCATCATTGTTGGTGATCAGGACACTGTTGTGTCATCAGAAAACTTAATGATGGTGTTGGAGTCGTGCTTGGCCATGCAGTCGTGGGTGAACAGGGAGTACAGAAGGGGGCCCCTCCCCTGAGGGGCCCCCGTGTTGAGGATCAGCATGGCAGATAAGTTGTTGCCTACCCTTATCACCCTTAATGATCAGCCATTAAGGATCAATTGGAAGGATGTCCTAGTGCGGCCTTTACAGACATACTTCAGAGAGATCCTGTGGCGTTCTACATTAGCATCGAATGGCTCCGCGATATGCAACTTTTCAGGGAAGTCAAACCAAAACACGCAGTCAGTCAGGAAAGCAAAGGCTAGCTTTTTCAAACAGAAATTTGCATCCTGTAGCTCTAACTCCAAAAAGTTTTGGGACACTGTAAAGTCCATGGAGAATAAGAGCACCTCCTCCCATCTGCCCACTGTACTGAGGCCAGGAAACACTGTCACCACCGATAAATCCACGATAATCGAGAATTTCAATAAGCATTTCTCTACGGCTGGCCATGCTTTCTTCCTGGCTACCCCAATCCCGGCCAACAGCTCCGCACCCCCCGCAAGCTACTTGCCAAAGCCTCCCTAGCTTCTCCTTCACCCAAATCTGATACCAGATGTTCTGAAAGAGCTGAAAAAGTTGGACCCGTACAAATCAGCTGGGCTAGACAATCTGGACCCTTTCTTTCTAAAATGATCCGCCACCACTGTTGCAACCCCTATTACCAGTCTGTTCAACCTCTCTTTCGTATTGTCCGAGATCCCTGAAGATTGGAAAGCTGCCGCGGTCATCCCCTCTCTTCAAAGGGGGTGACACCCTAGATCCAAATTGTTACAGACCTATATCCATCCTGCCCTGCCTTTCTAAAGTCTTTGAAAGCCATGTTAATAAACAGATCACTGACCATTTCCGTACCTACTCCGCTGTGCAATCCGGTTTCCAAGCTGGTCATGGGTGCACTTCAGCCACGCTCAAGGTATTAAACGATATCATAACCGCCATCAATAAAAGACAGTACTGTGCAGCCATCTTCATCGACCTGGCCAAGGCTTTCGACTCTGTCTATCACCGCTTTCTTATTGGCAGATTCTATAGCCTTGGTTTCTCAAATGACTGCCTCGCCTGGTTCACCAACTACATCTCAGATAGAGTTCAGTGTGTCAAATCGGAGGACCTGTTAACCTGACAATCTCTATGGGGGTGCCACAGGGTTAATATCTCGGGCCGACTCTTTTCTCTGTATATATCAATGATGTCGCTCTTGCTACTGGTGATTCCCTGATCCACCTCTACGCAGACGACACCATTCTGTATACATCTGGCCCTTCTTTGTACACTGTGCTAACAAACCTACAAATGAGCTTCAATGCCATACAACACTCCTTCCGTGGCCTCCAACTGCTCTTAAACACTGGTAAAACTAAATGCATGCTTTTCAACACATCGCTGCCCACACCTGCCCGCCCGATTAGTATGACTACTCCGGACGGTTCTGACTTAGAATATGTGGACAACTACAAATACAGTGCCTTGCGAAAGTATTCGGCACCCTTGAACTTTGCGACCTTTTGCCACATTTCAGGCTTCAAACATAAAGATATAAAACTGTATTTTTTTGTGAAGAATCAACAACAAGTGGGACACAATCATGAAGTGGAACGACATTTATTGGATATTTCAAACTTTTTTAACAAATCAAAAACTGAAAAATTGGGTGTGCAAAATTATTCAGCCCCTTTACTTTCAGTGCAGCAAACTCTCTCCAGAAGTTCAGTGAATGATCCAATGTTGACCTAAATGACTAATGATGATAAATACAATCCACCTGTGTGTAATCAAGTCTTCGTATAAATGCACCTGCACTGTGATAGTCTCAGAGGTCCGTTAAAAGCGCAGAGAGCATCATGAAGAACAAGGAACACACCAGGCAGGTCCGAGATACTGTTGTGAAGAAGTTTAAAGCCGGATTTGGATACAAAAAGATTTCCCAAGCTTTAAACATCCCAAGGAGCACTGTGCAAGCGATAATATTGAAATGGAAGGAGTATCAGACCACTGCAAATCTACCAAAACCTGGCCGTCCCTCTAAACTTTCAGCTCATACAAGGAGAAGACTGATCAGAGATGCAGCCAAGAGGCCCATGATCACTCTGGATGAACTGCAGAGATCTACAGCTGAGGTGGGAGACTCTGTCCATAGGACAACAATCAGTCGTATATTGCACAAATCTGGCCTTTATGGAAGAGTGGCAAGAAGAAAGACATTTCTTAAAGATATCCATAAAAAGTGTTGTTTAAAGTTTGCCACAAGCCACCTGGGAGACACACCAAACATGTGGAAGAAGGTGCTCTGGTCAGATGAAACCAAAATTTAACTTTTTGGCAACAATGCAAAACGTTATGTTTGGCGTAAAAGCAACACAGCTGAACACACCATCCCCACTGTCAAACATGGTGGTGGCAGCATCATGGTTTGGGCCTGCTTTTCTTCAGCAGGGACAGGGAAGATGGTTAAAATTGATGGGAAGATGGATGGAGCCAAATACAGGACCATTCTGGAAGAAAACCTGATGGAGTCTGCAAAAGACCTGAGACTGGGACGGAGATTTGTCTTCCAACAAGACAATGATCCAAAACATAAAGCAAAATCTACAATGGAATGGTTCAAAAATAAACATATCCAGGTGTTAGAATGGCCAAGTCAAAGTCCAGACCTGAATCCAATCGAGAATCTGTGGAAAGAACTGAAAACTGCTGTTCACAAATGCTCTCCATCCAACCTCACTGAGCTCGAGCTGTTTTGCAAGGAGGAATGGGAAAAAATGTCAGTCTCTCGATGTGCAAAACTGATAGAGACATACCCCAAGCGACTTACAGCTGTAATCGCAGCAAAAGGTGGCGCTACAAAGTATTAACTTAAGGGGGCTGAATAATTTTGCACGCCCAATTTTTCAGTTTTTGATTTGTTAAAAAAGTTTGAAATATCCAATAAATGTCGTTCCACTTCATGATTGTGTCCCACTTGTTGTTGATTCTTCACAAAAAATACAGTTTTATAACTTTATGTTTGAAGCCTGAAATGTGGCAAAAGGTCGCAAAGTTCAAGGGGGCCGAATACTTTCGCAAGGCACTGTACCTAGGTCTCTGGCTAGACTGTAAACTCTCCTTCCAGACTCATATTAAACATCTCCAATCCAAAATTAAATCTAGAATCAGCTTCCTATTTTGCAACAAAGCCTCCTTCACTCATGCTGCCAAACATACCCTCGTAAAACTGACTATCCTACCGATCCTCGACTTCTGCGATGTCATTTACAAAATAGCCTCCAACACTCTACTCAGCAAATTGGATGTAGTCTATCACAGTGCCATCCGTTTTGTCACCAATGCCCCATATACCACCCACCACTGAGACCTGCATGCTCTCGTCTGCTGGCACTCGCTACATATTCGTCGCCAGACCCACTGGCTCTTGGTCATCTATAAGTCTTTGCTAGGCAAAGCTCCGCCTTTATCTCAGCTCACTGATCACGATAACAACACCAAACCGTAGCACGCGCTCCAGCAGGTATATCTCACTGGTCATCCCCAAAGCCAACACCTCCTTTGGTCACCTTTCCTTCCAGTTCTCTGCTGCCAATGACTAGGATGAATTGCAAAAATCGCTGAAGTTGGAGACTTATATCTCCCTCACTAACTTTAAACATCAGCTATCTATCTATACACAGCCCATCTGTAAATAGCCCATCCAATCTACCCACCTCATCCCCATATTGTTTTTATTTACTTTTTTTCTCTTTTGCACACCAGTATTTCTACTTGCACATCATCATCTGCACATCTATCACTCCACTGTTAATTTGCTAAATTGTAATTACTATTACTATACCACTACTATGGTATATTTATTGCCTTACCTCTTCACGCCATTTGCACACACTGTATATAGACTTTTTTTCTATTGTGTTATTGACTGTACATTTGTTTATTCCATGTGTAACTCTGTGTTGTTGTCTTTGTCGCACTGCTTTGCTTTATCTTGGCCAGGTCTTGTTCTTAACTGGCCTACCTGGTTAAATAAAGGTGAAATATATTTTTTAAACATTAAAATAGAGATACAAGTAAAGACCATTTAAATATACTGTATGACATCTTCTGTGTTTAAAAATCACTCTGCCATTTCCTGGTTGCTAAATAGTTTGCCTATTAAAACAAGCAGTCATTGTGTAGGGTATTATTGTACAATCTAACCGCTATGAAATATATTTTCCATAACCCAAAATATATAGTTTTTTCAGCTTTTTGAAGCTGGTGTATAAAACCGAAAGTAAAAGACGTAAAACCTAAACTTCAGAACGGGAAGCATAGAAATTTGCACATCTACCGCTTCTTAGACTTGCTTTTAATGAGAATGAAATATCTATAACTCACATTTCTATGTGAATTTGGTCTCGTCGCCCAAAAAGTTGTATCTTTAACTTAAGGATTTGTATGACAAGTGTCGCTGTGAAGTCGTCATTGATATATATTCATACTTAACAATGCCATTAAATGCCATTAAAGTTCATATAAGGAAATCTAATCTAGGCCTCAATCTATGGATTTCACATGACTGGGAATACAGATTAAAATATATATATATATTTAACCTTTATTTAATTAGGAAAGTCAGTTAAGAACAAATTCTTATTTACAATGATGGCCGTAACCCGGACAACGCTGGGCCAATTGTGCACCGCCATATGGGACTCCCAATTACGGCCGGATGTGATACAGCCTGGAATCGAACCAGGTTCTGTAGTGATGCCTCTAGCACTGAGATGCAGTGCCTTAGACTTCTGCACCCCATCTGTTGGTAACAGATACCGTAAAAGGCAGGGTTGTATAAGATAACCAGTCAGTATCTGGTGTGAAGACCATTTGACTCATGCAGCGTGACACAACTCCTTCGCATAGAGTTGATCAGGCTGTTGATCAATGTTCCTTCTAAACGACATGTGCTCCTCCAGGACTGCCGGGCAGAACAAATGCCATGCTGTGCAGAGATGCAAGAGATTGAACTTCACTAAATTCGCCCCATTGGTTTGCACTATATAGATCAAATATTTTTCTGTAATCGAATAAACATTAAATCAGCCCCCTTTCAATGCAACAAACCAAAACAAATCTAACTTTGCAACATTGAGTCTGTGATTTTGTTGTAGGCAGAGCCAGAGCATAAGGAAGTAAAATTATATTGGTGGGGGTAGCCCACGAGCAGTCTTTTAATCACTGCAAGTGAATGGCTTTTCAGATCAGAGCGCAGAGTCGCGTGTGTACACATTTGTTGACATTCTTTGCTAGTTAGCGAGTTATTAGCCCAGTTCTAGATAAGTATAGGTCAGCAATGGGGAGTTACTGCTTCCTACAAGAGCACAAAACATGTAGGCCACATTTCAAGCTGTCTTTGAAAAACAGCCAAGTAAAAAGCTTATGTCTTAATTAAAGGGGCAGTGTTGTATTTTGAGACAGGCTAGAGGGTTAGCCTGCATTGTCTAATTATCTGTGTGTTAATAATAATACTACATTTTATTTTGTAAAGTATTTTTTTGTATCATACAACACAATACAATGCAATTTAAAGTCACTTATGTGTTACAGACCAAGTAAAAAACGAATTAATTCATGTCAAGCCCTTCATAATGTAAAAACGTTTTTTTAAAGTTTCATGCAGCCTGCAGCCTGCATTGAACACCAAATATAGGCAACTGTAGGCTATATGGGGCGGCAGGGTAGTCTAGTGGTTAGAGCATTGGACTAGTAACTGGAAGGTTGCAAACCCCCTGAGCTGACAAGGTACAAATCTGCCATTCTGCCCCTGAACAGGCAGTTCATAGGCTGTCATTGAAAATAAGAATTTGTTCTTCCATGTGAAAATGTTATGGGATTTGCTCCATTGGTTTTGTTGGTAGGTGTCACATTTTAAGGAAGACGCAGACAGTGTCGAAGTAACACACTATTACTAGAACAGAGGGTAGGCAAAACGACAGGTCAAGGGCAGGCAGAGGTCGGTAATCCAGATCAGAGTCCAAAAGGTACAGAACGGCAGGCAGTCTCAGGGTCGGGGCAGGCAGATTGGTAAAATCCGTGAAAACTAGAAAACAGGAACTAGAAACAGACAGGCGCAAGGGGAAAACCGCTGGTAGGCTTGACGAACAAAACAAACTGGCAACAGACAAACGGAGAACACAGGTATAAATACACTGGGGATAATGGGGAAAATAGGCAATACCTGGAGGGGGTGGAGACATGCACAAAGACAGGTGAAACATATCAGGGTGTGACAGTAGGCCTATATTATGCTCAAATAGCCACAATAGCCTATTAGCTACTGTGTAAAACTATAAAGGTACAGCCTCAGTGTTCACTGTAAACGTGCTACAGAAGATGCACAAAATTCTCACAATGTTCAAGTTTCTGCTCACGCGACCAAACATTTGCCTTGTCCCCAAAAAATTGAGGAAACATTTCTGTTGATGTTGGCCTGTGGAATGTTGTCCCACTCCTCTTCAATGGCTGTGCGAAGTTGCTGGATATTTTGGCGGGAACTGGAACACGCTGATATACACGTTGATCAAGAGCATCCCAAACATGATCAAATGGGTGACATGTCTGGTGAGTATGCAGGCCATGGAACAACTGGGACATTTGTATACTGGGACAACTGTGTACAGATCCTTGCAACATGTAGCCATGTATTATCATGTGGGAAAATGAGGTGATTTCGGCAAATTAATGGCACGAAAATGGGCCTCAGGATCTCGTCACAGTATGTCTGTGCATTCAAATTGCCATCAATAAAATGCAGTGTTCATTATCCGTAGCTTATGCCTGCCCATACCATAACCCCACCGCCACCACATGGGGCACTCTGTTCACAACGTAGATATCAGAAAACCACTCACCCACATAATGCCATGCCTGCCATCTTCCTGGTACAGTTGAAACCAGGATTCATCCATGAAGAGCACACTTCTCCAGCATGCCATTGGCCATTGAAGTTGAGCATTTGCCCACTGAAGTCAGTTACGACGCCAAACTACAGTCAGGTCAAGACCCTGGTAAGGACACCGAATTATTACTGCCAAATTATCCAAAACGACGTTGGAGGGCGCTTACGGTAGAGAAATTAATGTTAAATTCTCTGTCAACAGCTCTGGTGGACATTCCTGCAGTCAGCATGCCAATTGCACACTCCCTCAAAACTTGAGACATCTGTGGCTTTGTGTTTTGTGACAAAACTGCACAATTTAGAGTGGACTTTTATTGTCCCCCCGCACAAGGTGCACCTGTGTAATGATCATGCTGTTTAGTCAGCTTCTTGATATGCCAGACCTGTCAGGTGGATGGATTATCTTGGCAAAGGAGAAAATGCTCACTAACAGGGATGTAAACAAATGTGTGCGCAAAATTTGAGAGAAACCGTCTTTTTGTGCATGTGGAACATTTGGAACATTTCTGGGATCTTTAATTTCAGCTCATGAAACATGGGACCAATACTTTACATGTTGCAATTATATTTTTGTTCAGTATACATCAGTCATGAGTTATGATTTAAGCATTAGACACGTGTTTTAATACGTGAGTCGGAGTAATGCTATACTGTGTTAGACTGAGCATTCCTGACTGACTGTGGGTGTCTGTAAAGGAAAGCAAGACATGAGCAATTCCCAGTCAACGCACATTGACTTTGACTTTCATCTCGATTAATGTCAAATAAAATGACTCATGTTTCCAGAGAGCTTAATCAGCCAATGTGCAGACAACAGGAGAACTCTGGGGCTGCATTCTAAAATGGCACCCCAGTGCTCTACTTTTGACCAGGGCCGTAGGTAGTAGTAGTAGTGGACTATATAGGGAATAGGATGCCATTTGGGGCAGACTGGCTCTGCCCTCTATCTTATCGTACAGTGGGAATCAGGACATGAGTGAGTTCATCACTGAGGTGAAGTGAGGTCATATGAGGGTGAGCAGACAGACATTTACATTCAGTGCTACTGAACCCACAGAAGCCATGGAGATCTGACCTAAATCAATACATAGGAACTGTACACATGCACGCACGCACACACACACACACACACACACACACACACACACACACACACACACACACACACACACACACACACACACACACACACACACACACACACACACACACACACACACACACACACACACACACACACACACACACAGCTTGTTTTGCATGCTGTCATAACCTAACACTCATGTATGCAAGTAAATTCTATTGTGCATGCATACGGCTACAGTGGTGGAATTATGCAATACAGTTGCAAATGTCATGTCAGCAACATAAGACGTATTTCTTCTCACACATAGCTTGCTTGTATTAATAGAATGATAAATACATTCCTTGAACATCAGAAGTTAAGATTGACTTGAATTACTTGTTTATGATGGCTGGGATGTTTGTGGTGTTCTAATGTAATGTACTTATTATTGTATCTTGTATCTTGTAGTTTTATATATGTCCTAAGGGAACCATTGAAAATGAGACCCTGGTCTCAATTCGGTTTCCCTCCATAAATAAAAGTTCAAAAGAATAGCATGGTATATACTGTAATTAATGTTTCCTCAGCAGGCCCTCTCTTCTCTGCCTGTGTTCTGCACAGCGGGGTAGCAGAGGCACATAGTATTTTAAATGTCGAAATAAATACAATACGACTTGAAATAGGATTCCACCCTTGAAGTAATATGCATGTGTCACAAGGCCAATTGACTGCAGTGACATTAAACTGGTTGGGAGCCATGATGCTGCTGTTTGTCTGGGAAGGAGGATTAATCATACGATTGCATCCAAAATGGCACACTATTCCTTATATAGTGCACTACTTTTGACTAGGGCCCTGGCCAAAAGTTTTACACTATATAGGGAAAAGGGTGCCGTTTGGGGGACAGACTTTATGTGGGCACCAGAGGAACCAAACTGGGCTCTCTCCCTGCTCATAGAGGAAATAAAAGTTATACTGTCTATGAAATATGCACAACAACTGAAGACAACAAACATTGTCAGTGTTGGTTGGCTTGGCTGTGTTAGGTGCATGCGATGAGACTGAGTCAATTGAACTTGAGGTATTTAACTCGATGTGATTTCAGAACTTTTATCAATTGAATGTTTTTCTGAAATATTGTATAAAATATGCAAATTAGGTGAGATGTACTGCAAATCAGTTTCTGGACACTTGATGGAGTCTGCCTAAATATTTGGTTTAATTTTCAAAAAAAGAATTGAAGACATTTGGGTAACACTTTACTTGACACCCAGAGTCATAATATGTCACAACCAGTCATAATATGGTCATAACACTGTCATGACTCATATATTTACACCAGTTGTGACATATTTTCTATTATTTTATGGCTGGATATGATATGACAAAAATCTAGCTTACAAATTTGACATATCAACAATTCTCTCTGGAGTATCTATCTAAGGATAACCACACCAACCTTGGTGAATGAATATGCTTCTGAAGCTGAGAAAAATGTGTTGGCATGTGGGAACAGTCTGACTTTCGGGAAATGACAGTTAAAGGCAAGTACATTGAACCTAGCCTACCAATCGCAAAATGCCTATTTTGACCCAATCACCATCTATTCAAAGTAAGTTACAACATTTGGTCCCGTTTTGTAACGTTCTCTATGGAATGGGCTTTAAGATTATATGAGCTTTGAAATTATGGATGTATGTCCATTTAAAAGGGGTTCAAATTTCATGAAGTATTGATGAAAATGCACATTTACATAAAGTTTTTGAAATGTTATATTTTGAAAGTACTCATGGGTGTCCCTAAACCGGGATTTTTTTTGCTAACGTGCGCTAATGTGACTAGAATGACATTGTATACAACAGCCAACTGTCCGGGACATAGACATGTCTTATATGGACAGAAAACTTAACTTCTTGTTAATCTAACTGCACTGTCCAATTTACAGTAGCTATTACAGTGAAAAAAAGACATGCTATTGTTTGAGGAAAGTGCACAACAACAAAACACTTTTATTAAGGTAACTGGTTTGATACATTCACCTATGAAGGTAAATTATGTACTTACATTTAGTAATCTTGCTCTGATTTGTCATCCTGAGGGTCCTGGAGATAAAATGTAGCATAGTTTTGTTTGATAGAATCCATTTTTATGTTAAAATGTAGGAACTGGGTTCTACAGTTTGACCCCACTGCTGTTTCTGGCTCCACACCCACTCCGCCCGGCCATCTAGATGTGTGAAAGTTAGTGTTTTAGCTAATGATCCATAATGTAAGGAATTCCTGGGAGTGTGTAAACTTAAATATTTTATTACCATAACATTTTTGTATGTTCTCTATAGTTATGTACTTGAAAATGTATCAATTGACCAATTTCGGCAAATTTGGGCAAACTCCTGGCAGACTTGATACAAAATATTGTGCAGTAATGTAATTCTTCACTGGATCAGTCTGAAACTTTGCACACACACCGCTCCCATCTGGTGGCCAAAATCCAAATTACCCATAAGCCATACTTTCAGATAGGAGTCTTTCTCTTGCATTTCAAATATGATGGGGGGAAAAAAACACGTTTTTTTTGTTTGTATTATCTTTTACCAGATCTAATATGTTATATTCTCCTACATTAATTTCACAATGGTATCACGAATAAGCATATCCTTACCTCAGGTCCTGAGCTACAGGCAGTTAGACATGGGTATGTCATTTTAGGCGAAAATTGAAAAAAAGGGCACGATCCTTAAGAAGTTTTAAAGGACCAAAAGACCCCAAAATCTCAAAATGTATAAGTAGATAAGTTGTTGAAATGTAATTTCAGCCTGTGGTGCCTGGCCTTATTTTAAGAAGTAAAGGTGTGTTGAAGTTGTGAATTCTGTTGGTCATTGATTATTAATGGAATCACAAAATACTGTCAGAAGTGTTGGTGATAAAAAGGTGACCTAGTTCCTTCCAGGTTGTAACATATTTTGTGGATCAAAGTCTGTGAGGGGGATATTTGAATGGGCAGACAAACAGACAGGTGAACCTGGGGTCAACTGGCTGACCGGTTTATTTCCTCCAACAGGTGTGCATTAACAACAACACAAACATACAACACACACCAGGGCCAGTTCTATCCTTTTGGGGGCCCTAAGCGAGATTTGGTTAGGCCCTCCTCCCCTCTCAGGCTAAATATTTTACGCTACACAGTGAATTTCCTGCCATTCTACACATTTTGCCATGGCTTATGCCATGTTAATGGTACTGTATCTGAGTAAGTGACAAACAAAATCAAAGGGGGGCCCCCTGGAGTTCAGGGTCAGTATTCGGCCACGATAGATAGCTGGCTAGACTAATTTACCAATTAAAACATTTGTAAGCTGACATGGCTAATTGAATGACTGTCTTTGACTGACATAAGATAAAAGTTACTGAACCAAATTTCGAACTTGCACCTTGTGTATCCTACTATTCTAACTCTCAATAGTAAGTTGAGACCGACTGAGTTGGGTGCCCCCTAGCGGCTTGGGGCCCAAGCGACCGCTTATGTTGCTTATACCTGGAGCCGGCCCTGACCAACATACCCACACAACGTAGCAGGAAACAGGTGATAAGTGAGTTAGCCAACAGACAGGACCCAGTTCCTACATTTTTGTCTCTCTCTCTCTCTCTCTCTCTCTCTGTAATTTAGGCTTCTCTAAGTTACGTAATGAGTCACATACAGTATGTAAGGAGAAGATGAGGACAGGGTTTGATGTCACTGAGCATCACATCATTCCCACTGGGGACTATGTGTGGGAGGCTTCTCCTAGGGGACCGCTGCTCACCCTCTGTGTGTGTTGCAGGGCTGGGAGTGCTTTTCCTATGGGACCGCTGCTCATCCTGTGTGTGTGTGTGTGTGTGTGTGTGTGTGTGTGTGTGTGTGTGTGTGTGTGTGTGTGTGTGTGTGTGTGTGTGTGTGTGTGTGTGTGTGTGTGTGTGTGTGTGTGTAGTGGAGTCAGTTGTACTCCTGTGGGACCGCAGCTCAGTGCTTGGTGCTAAGGCCCATACCTGGATGCTGACCTCATTGTTACGGCAGCAGTGGACACGAGGATTGCATATCACTGAGTACTGAGTTAGGTTAGATCACACCTCCCTCTGGAGCCTTGCTTCCCCCCTTCCTGTCTTAGGCAGCACCCCAAATGGCACCCTATTCCTTATATAGGGAGACCAAGGCCCATAGGGCTCTGGTAAAAAGTAGTGCACTATAAAGGGAATAGGGTACCTTTTGCTTTTGGGATGCATCCTCAGTCTCGGAGACTACATTACATTACTAAACTCCCCAGCTGCTCATTCAGACACATGATTTATGCTGACATCACTCATAGTAACACAGCATTCTACATTATTCATTTGTTTGTTGATAATCCTCCTTTACTGTCTGTATGTGATAGAACTACATAAAGTAGCCAACAGAGTATTAATTGATGGCCAAAGCTATGAATGCAGAGTTCACTCCCCCCCGTCCCGTCCCGCCCCCGTCCTGCCCCTCTGGAAACTTAATCTCAAAACTAAGGTTCCGAATCACATTTGTGCAATTTATATTTTACACACAAATTCAAGCTTCTCTCTTTACTCTATGCTTTACTCACCACGAGCCCGTCCTCCCCAATTAAGGTGCCACCAACCTCAGTTGGCTGTCGTATAGGCAGAGCTGCTGAAAAATAACTCTGCCTCCCAATAGTCAATGTTTGCACATTACATTGCTATTCCCTGTCTGTCTGTGTCTTGCTTGTTGATATGCTGTGTACATATACAATAGCTTGCCTAAATACTGTAGCTGCATGTAGGCTAACCCTTCCTGAAAAGAGAACACGAAATCGCTAGGCTGCCTGTTGTGTCGTGCTTATGTTTTCTTCGATTACTGTTACAACAGACAAAGAACTAAGTTTGTTCGAACAAGCGGCAGTGGAGTTACAGGGAAAATCTCAATTGTATGTATACTCCTCGTGTCCTCTTCAAAACTTCTGGGTTCCAGAAAATCCGGAACCACAGCAACTACGTTAATTTATTCATGCAAACTGTAACAAAGGAAGGAACTCTATTAACAAAAAGCAGTGTTTAACCTATCCAGGGGTACAGACACATTCATTTGCCCCTCATTCACAGAGCCAGCTCCCTCAAAAAAGGTAGAACACCTACAGTACAGTAGTTATTCCCCAACATCACAATACACAGCACTAAGGAAGAGGTCATGGGGGCTTTAGGCCTGTAGAGATGATTCCATCTCAAAGGCAACATGCAGGCAAATCCCCATTGGCCTATTCTTACACAGAATAACATTCAATAAACCTGTGAATGACTTCACTGGAGAAAGGGCGGCTTAGCATCACATTAAATTATAATGTTAATGTTGAAAATAGCATCCAATAGCATCCTCTCTGGATTCTCCAGTAGCATGGCAATGGGTTGTCTGTTGTTAAGTAGGACTCCCTCCCTGACTAAAGCTACATCCAAAATGGCACCCTATTCCCTACATAGTGCACTACATAGGGGCTCTGTTCAAAAGTAGTGCACTATGTAGGAAATAGGCGGCCATTTGGGACTTACCCTGAGGCTCATCAAGCCGAATCCGTCCCGGCAGGAAATGCAATTAGCTCATTACTGGTGCAGAGATGAGAGCATCATGTCAGCTAATGGGACGTATCATCTTACTGCTACACTGATGCTGTATCCATGTATGTGTGTGTGCGTACAGTATGTATGTCAAATCAAATCGTATTTATCACATGCCCCGAATACAACAGGTCGTAGACATTACCATGAAATGCTTACTTACAAGCCCTTAACCAACAATTTCAAGTTCAAGAAATAGAGTTAAGAAAATATTTCCTAAATTAACTGAAATCTAAAAATAAACAAATTACATAACAATACCGAGGCTATATACAGGGGGTACCAGTTCCGAGTCAATGTGCAAGGGTACAGGTTAGTCGAGGTAATTTGTAAAGTGACTGTATGTGTGTGTTTGTGTATGTGTGTGACTATTAAACCTTGATCAAGCCTGAACATTGAAAACATATACTGTAAGTGCAGGTTTGTATGTTGGATCATTAGACTATGCAAATAAATTGTATTGAAGACAAATAGGGCTAAACATTTTGAACCACAATCAACCCAAAATTAAATAATGTGTGTTTAAAACGGCACATCATAATTAATGTAAAATAGCGTTCATTTGACTTAGTAAGTCATTCAACTGTAAATATTATTTTCTGAATAAGAATTCTCAAACCACTATAGGTGTATCAATGCATGAAAGTCACATACTGCACTGTTGAATTTAATTATAAGAAGGTTAACTGTGTACAGTTAAGCACCAAATATCCTGAAATTTCCATCCCCAACTACAACATTTTCCGACAAGAGAGAAATGCCAAATGGGACAGAGTTGCAATCTACTGCAGAGATAGCCTGCAGAGTTCTGTCATACTATCCAGGTCTGTGGTCCAAAAACTTGAGCTTCTACTTTTTAAAAATCCATATTTCCAGAAACAAGTCTCTCACCGTTGCCACTTGTTATATACCCCCCTCAGCCCCCAGCTGTGCCCTGGACACCATATGTGAATTGATTGCCCCCCATCGATCTTCAGAGTCCGTACTGTTAGGTGACCTAAACTGGGAAATGCTTAACACTCCGGCCGTCCTAAAATCCAAGCGTGATGCCCTCAATCTCACACAAATGAGCAAGGAACCTACTAAGTCCATAACCATAGGCACCCTCTTAGATATCATCCTGAGCAACTTGCCCTCTAAATACACCTCTGCTGTCGACAACCAGGATCTCAGCGATCACTGCCTGTGTCCGTAATGGGTCTGCGGTCAAACGACCACCCCTCATCACTGTCCAACGCTCCCTAAAACACTTCAGCAAGCAGGCCTTTCTAATAGACCTGGTCCGTGTATACTGGAAGGATATTGACCTCATCCCGTCAGTAGAGGATGCCTGGTTTCTCTTTAAAAGTGCTTTCCTCACCATCTTAAATAAGCATGCCCCATTTAATAAATGTAGAACTAAGAACAGATATAGCCCTTGGTTCGACCGAGACTTTAAAAAAAATGTCTTTAAAGGGTGGATCGGACTTGATTGCCCTTGACCAGCACAAAAACATCCTGTGGTGTTCTGCATTAGCATTGAATAGCCCCCGCGATATGCAACTTTCCAGGGAAGTCAGGAACCAATATACACAGTCAGTTAAGAAAGCTAAGGCTAGCTTTTTCAAACATAAATTTGCTTCCTGTAGCACTAATTCCAATTTTTTTCCGGAAACTATAAAGTCCATGGAGAATAAGAGCACCTCCTCCCAGCTGCCCACTGCACTGAGGCTAGGAAACAGTGTCACCACCTATAAATCTACGATAATCGCTAATTTTTCTACGGCTGGCCATGCTTTCCACCTGGCTACCCCTACCCCGGCCAACAGCTCTGCAACCCCTGCAGCAACTTGCCAAAGTACTCCCCGATTCTCCTTCACCCAAGTCCAGACAGCTGATGTTCTGAAAGAGCTGCAAAATCTGGATCCCTACAAATCAGCTGGGCAAGACAATCTGGACCCTCTCTTTCTAAAATTATCCGCCGAAATTGTTGTAACCCCTATTACTAGCCTGTTCAACCTGTCTTTCGTATCGTCCGAGATCCCCAAAGATTGGAAAGCTGCTGCGGTCATCCCCCTCTTCAAAGGGGGAGACACTCTAGACCAAAACTGTTATAGACCTTTATCCATCCTGCCCTGCCTTTCTAAAATCTTTGAAAGCCAAGTTAACAAACAGATCACCGACCATTTCAAATCCCACCGTACCTTCTCCACTATGCAATCTGGTTTCCGAGCTGGTCATGGGTACAACTCAGGTCCTAAACAATATCATAACCCCCATCGATAAAAGACAGTACTGTGCTGCCGTCTTCATACACCTGGCCAAGGCTTTCCACTCTGTCAATCACCGTATTCTTATCGGCAGACTCAATAGCCTTGGTTTCTCAAATGACTGCCTCGCCTGGATCACCAACTACTTCCAAGATAAAGTTCAGTGTGTCAAATCGGAGGGCCTGTTGTCTTGACCTCTGGCAGTCTCTATGGGGGTGCCACAGGGTTAAATTCCCAGGCAGACTCTTTTCTCTGTATATATCAAGGATATCGCTCTTGCTGTGGGTGATTCTCTGATCCGACTCTACGCCGACAACACCATTCCTTATACATCTGGCCCTTTGGACACTGTGTTAACAAGCATCCAGATGAGCTTCAATGCCATACAACACTCCTTTCGTGGCCAATTGCTGCCTGCACCTGCCCGCCCACCCAGCATCACTACTCTGGACGGTTCTGACTTAGAATATGTGGACAACTACAAATATCTAGGTGTCTGGTTAGACTGTAAACTCTCCTTCCAGACTCACATTAAGCATCTCCAATCCAAAATGTAATCAAGAATCGGCTTCCTATTTCGGAGCAAAGCCTCCTTCACTCATGCTGCCGAACATACACTCATAAAACGGACTATCCTACCAATCCTTGACTTCAGCGATGTCATTCACAAAATTGCCTCCAACACTCTACTCAGTAATCACAGTGCCATCTGTTTTGTCACCAAAGCCCCATAAACTACCCACCACTGCGCCAAACCCACTTGCTCCAGGTCATCTATAAGTCTTTGCTAGGTAAAGCCCTGCCTTATCTCAGCTCACTGGTCACCATAGCAACACCCAGCAGCAAGCGCTTCAGCAGGTGTATTTCACTGGTCATCCCCAAAGCCAAAACGTCCTTTAGCTATCTTTCCTTCCAGTTCTCTGCTGCCAATGACTGGAATGAATTGTAAAAATCACTGAAGCTGGAGACTTAACTAAAGTCCCTCACTAACTTTAAGCATCAGCTGTCAGAGCAGCTTACTGGTCACTGTACCTGTACCCAACCAATCTGTAAATAGCACACCCAACTACCTCTTCCCCATATTGTTGTTTATCTTCTTGCTCTTTTGCACCCCAGTATCTCTACTTGCACATCATCATCCCCACATCTATCACTCCAGTGTTAATGCTTAATTGTAATTACATAGCCTCTATGGCCTATTTATTGCCTACCTCCCTAATCTTACTACATTTGCACACACTGTGCATAGATCTTGTCACACGGGACTAGGTGGGTGAAGGAATCAGGCCCAGAGAGTTCCAGTTGTGAAAAGTGCTCTTTAATACGGCACACAAAAATGATAAGCCCAAAAACACAGGGCGCGGACAACAAAGTGACTACCCAAAAACACAGGGTGCCAAGTTCCGAAAATATATCCACCTCTACCTAAAACGCACACACGTAACATAAAGACAATCCCGCACAAAACAAGGGCGGGAACACGTACTTATTAAGCCATACAACAGAACACAGGTGAAACTAATAGGACAAAACAAACAGACAAACAAAAAATGGATCGGTGGCAGCTAGTAGGACGGTGACGACGACCGCCAAGCACCGCCCGAACAGGCAGGGGAGCCAACTTCTAGTAGGACGGTGACGACGACCGCCAAGCACCGCCCGAACAGGCAGGGGAGCCAACTTCTAGTAAGACGGTGACGACGACCGCCAAGCACCGCCCGAACAGGCCGGAGAGCCAACTTCTAGTAGGACGGTGACGACGACCGCCAAGCACCGCCCGAACAGGCAGGGGATCCAACTTCTAGTAGGACGGTGACGACGACCGCCAAGCACCGCCCGAACAGGCAGGGGAGCCAACTTCTAGTAGGACGGTGACGACGACCGCCAAGCACCGCCCGAACAGGCAGGGGAGCCAACTTCTAGTAGGACGGTGACGACGACCGCCAAGCACCGCCCGAACAGGCAGGGGAGCCAACTTCGGCGGAAGATCTTTCTAATGTGTTATTGACTGTACGTTTGTTTTTGTGTAATTCTGTGTTGTTGTTTTTGTCGCACTGCTTTGCTTTTTGTTGGCCAGGTCACTGTTGTAAATGAGAACTTGTTCTCAACTCGCCTACCTGATTAAATAAAGGTGAAATAAAATAATAATAAAATAACTAATACATAATTTGAATTTAAAAAATCCATTCATAAAAGGCACATGATCCAGGTTTGATCCAAGCCACTATAAAGTCAGCATGTCATATTTTAGAAAGGGTATCTTAATGGAGAATAGTCTCCAACATTGTGGGTAAAGTCTGGGATAGTACACTCACAGAAACACACACCCACACACAAACACAGTTTGCATACCTGTCTGTCACTGAAGATTCATGGAAGGTCCTGTATATAGTTGAAATATATTTGATGGTTATGACTGGCAGAGAGAGAGAGAGAGAGAGAGAGAGAGAAAGAGAGAGAGAGAGAGAGAGAGAGAGAGAGAGAGAGAGAGAGAGGGAGTTTGTAGAAATAAAAAGTGTGAAAGGGAGACAGCAGAGACGGAACAGAGGAGAGAGAAAGGAAGAGAGAGAGGGAGAGAAGGAGTGAGAGAGAGAGAGAGAGAGAGAGAGAGAGCACACAACACACAACAGCACACAACACACAGTCTCTCCTACCTCTGGGTTAACCCTTGACTGCATCTCAAATGGCACCCTATTCCAATCATAGTAAACCACTTTTTGACCAGAACCCTATGGTGCCTTGTTAAAAGTTTTGCACTATGAAGAAAGTAGGGTGGCATTTGGGCCAGAACCCATGTAAGAAAGATAGAGCCACCCTCCCCCGAAGCTTGGCTCTCTCCTCCAGACTACACTGTAGACTAGACTAGAGTCTTCTCTCTGACTACTGCATGTTTTGGAACTAATTGCACTTTGTCAAGATCAAGATGGCACGCGGCTGTGTTTTCCTATATCCCAGAATTTGACAGGCAGAGAGAGACTGGATGTGTCCCAAATTGCACCCTATTTCATATATAATGCACTACTTTTCACCATGGCCTATAGGGTTCTGGTCAAAAGTAGTGCACTATATAGGGAATAGGGTGCCGTTTGGGATGCACAGAGCGAGGAGGCCTCTATCCGACCGAGGCATCTCACCACGTCTAGCTGCCAGAATGATAAAAATCGGATGTAATATTCATACATTCTCACTCCCTCACTCTTCCTCATGCCCCATCTCAATGTTAAATTGCCGTACCCTCCTTTGGTTGGGTGGATCTCATTCAAGGTGGGTGATGGCAGAATGATGAGTGTCAATACATCAGGAAGAAAGGAAGAGTTTATTTCCAAAACTCTTTAAAGGGACCAATTTTTCACATTTGTGTTTTTTCATCAGAAAGGATTGCCTATTGGCAGCTTCATGTGTGAAGCTGCCAATAGGCACATGGCTATCTGGAGCCATGTGAGCTTTGGTTGTAGATGCCCTTACCTGCTATTGACTTAAGCTGACTCACCTTGGTCTAACCCACTACAGGTGGTCCGGCAAGAACCAGGCAGACGTGTTCATGTCCAGAGTTGTATTTTATAGGTCACCACCACACATTAACACACACACACATAGAAGAAGTCATATTGCGGATGCACGCACAAAGACTTCTACGATAAACTCGCTGATAGCTTGGTCGGCAGCCAAACTTGCATTTTCTCCTTTTGTTGACGAAAAACACTGACCTGGAGTGGGAGGGATCAGGGTCCAAATGTGCATTTAGGCATGATGATCGGTGGAAACCAGGAGGCTGTGATAGACAGCTGAGAAGGGGAGAAATCACAGTGGGTAAAGTCACTTGCACAGGCATGGCCTTTTTTAGAATGTGTTAACGAATTAATGACATGAATGAGTTACATTTTATTTTCCTATCAAATCATCTTTGGCAATCCATCCCTTACGGGATTAATTGACACATAAACAAACATGACAATAATTCAATGATAATTCTTCCAGTGTCCTGTGCAGTGTGCACCGCATAAAGAGTGAAAAATAAATCAATACATAATTGTAAATAAGATTATCTAAGCAATTATTATAACCATAGAGCAGTAAAACATAATACGAAGAAATACAAACAACCCAGTCTGGCACAAAGAGAAGAATCAAGTGTGAGACAGGCCTACACACAATCTATAAACGTGTAAAATATTACTGTTCTCAGATTTTATTCATATATTTTAGATGTGTATGAAGATCCTGTTGATATGCGGTTGTCTCGCCTAGCTGTCGCAAGATGGCGCCGACAGACATGGCAGCTCTGCTTCTAGCTCCTAAGCAACTTTGCAGTATTTTAAACATTTTGTGTGTGTTATTTCTTACATTATTAGCCCAGAAAGTTTGTTTGTGTTATTACATTCAGCTGGAAATAACTTTTGGATGTGGGCGGTAACTGACAAGTATTACGACCAGGAATATGACATTTGCATTTTTTTAAGACAAGCCTTTCGCTACACACGCAATAACATCTGCTTAATATGTGCACGTGACCAATCAAATGTGATTTGATTTGAAGATGCGTGCACATACTGGAAGTCGCGCTGGATAAGAGCATCTGCTGAATGACTAAAATGTCACATGTAAATGTTACTGTGATATAGTACTACTAATTTCACTGAGAATTTTTGCGAAAACTGATTTACAACGGTGTCGTTTAATAAACATAAAAAACACCGTAAACAGAACAATCAATGAATGGGTCAAACAAAACCCGGTATCCACCAGCCTAACACAAGCACTACAAGAAACAATTCCGGACAAGGACATGGGGGAAACAGAGGGTTAAATACACAACATGTAATTAATGGAATTGAAACCAGGTGTGAGGGAAGACAAGACAAAACCAATGGAAAATGAAAGGTGGATCGGCGATGGCTAGAAGGTCAGTGACGTCGACCGCCGAACACCGCCCGAACCAGGAGAGGGACCGACTTCGGCGGAAGTCGTGACAATAACACAATAGAAAAATCTATGTAGTCTGTGCAAATGTAGCAGGATTAGGGAGGTAAGGCAATAAATAGGCCATAGTGGCGAAATAATTACAATTTAGCATTAACACTGGAGTGATAGATGTGCAATTAGAGATACTGGAGTGCAAAAGAGCAAAATTAATAAATAACAATATGGGGATGAGGTATTTGGGTGGGCTATTTACAGATGGGCTGGGTACAGATGCAGCGATTAGTAAGCTGCTCTGACAGCTGATGCTTAAAGTTAGTGAGGGAGATAAACTGTAAGTCTCCAGCTTCAGTGATTTTTGCAATTCGTTCCAGTCATTGACAGCAGAGAACTGGAAGGAAAGGCAACCAAATGAGGTGTTGGCTTTGGGGATGACCAGTGAAATATACCTGCTGGAGCACATGCTACAGGTGGGTGTTGCTATGGTGAACAGTGAGCTGGGATAAGGCGTGGATTTACCTAGCAAAGACTTATAGATGACCTGGAGCCAGTGGGTTTGGCGATGAATATGTAGTGAGGGCCAGCCAACGTGAGCATACAGGTCGCAGTGGTGGGTCGTATATGGGGCTTTGGTAACAAAACAGATGGCGCTGTGATAGACTGCATCCAATTTGCTGACTAGAGTGTTGGAAGCTATTTTGTAAATGACATCGCAGAAGTCAAGGATCGGTAGGATAGTCAGTTTTAGAGGGTATGTTTGGCAGCATGACTGAAGGAGGCTTTGTTGTGAAATAGGAAGCCGATTCTAAATTAAAATTAGGATTGGAGATGCTTAATGTGAGTCTGGAAGGAGAGTTTACAGTCTATCCAGACACCTTACCTAGGTGTTGTCCACAAAAACCAAGCCATGAGGTCAAAGGAATTTTCCGTAGAGCTCCGAGACAGGATTGTGTTGAGGCACAACATCTTCCATTTAAGAATGATGAAGGCCACTGTGTTCTTTGGGACCTTCAATGTTGCAGACATTTTTTGGTACCCTTCCCCAGATCGCTGCCTTGACACAATCCTGTTTCGGAGCTCTACGGACAATTCCTTCGACCTCATGGCTTGGTTTTTGCTTTGACATGTTCTGTCAACTGCGGGACCTTATTTAGACATGTGTATACCTTTCCAAATCATGTCCAATCAATTTGATTTTCCACAGGTGTACTCCTATCAAGTTGTTGAAACATCTCAAGGATGATCAATGGAAACAGCATGCACCTGAGCTCAATTTCAAGTCTCATAGCAAAGGGTCTAAATACTTATTTAAATAAGGTATTTCTGTTTTTACTATTAATACATTTGCAAACATTTCTAAAAACCTGTTGTCACTTTGTCATTATGGTGTATTGTGTGTAGATTGATGAGGTAAAAATGTATTTAATCCAATTTATAATAAGGCGTTTCTGTAACAAAATTTGGAAAAAGTCAAGTGGTCTGAATACTTTCCGAATGCACTGTATATGCTAATATAGGCTGCTAGAACAGTGGGAATCCAAGGTAAGGGTTTCTTTCTCCAGATGTAGGCTATTAGCCTATCTCCAGCTGCACAGGAAATGAGCAATAATTTAGTACTGACCGTTACATGGAAGAATCTCACCAGCTTTCCTGTCTAAAAACCACAGGCCAAGTAATGCATTACAGCAGTCTGTATGGTATTGACTCTGAATTCTGGTTTTATTACAAAATATATTTTGGTGCCTTTGATTTTCTACTGCAGACAGAGATTTTTTTTGTCATTTTATGACCACTGTGTTAACATCAGGGCTCAGAGACAGACAAACCCCCCCCTAGTCGAGTGCCCCTCTCTGCTCCTCTCTAGTCTAAATAATACTATATACCATTTTGCAGACGCTTTTATTCAATGCGACTTACAGTCTTGGGTACATACATTTTACATGGACCGGGTAATCAAACACACTATCCTGGCATTGCAAGCGCCATTCTCTACCAACTGAACTGTCTACAGGGCAGCGCGAAACATCTGGTATGCAATGAATGGTACGAGCCTTACTAACATCTGACTCCACAGATGGCTTATGGATCCAAACAGCTGGCTGCTAAAGCCTTCCAGGGTCACACGCTAAACATGACAACCATTTTCTCCTTCTGAGCAGACAGACAGTGGGTGAAGGACAGACATGGTCTGCATGCCAAATGTCAACCTATTCCCTGTACTTTTGACCAGGGCCCACAACCCAGTCCTCTGGCCACCCCTCTGTCTTGGTAGTAGTAGCCCAATAGTAGATATACTGTATGTAGATAACCTGTTTTATAATAAAGACAAAAAACGCACAGGAACTAAACCTGATTGAGATTATGAAGCTCATTACGGTATGCTAATGAGAGGATCCATTTAAATTCCATTAGATTACTTCATTTAACCACACAATGGGAATTGCAATTTCACTTAATTTCATGCCCATGAACCATGAAATAAGGACATTAGCTAGGTTGTCAACACACAGGTTATATTTTAAATTGAATATTTGGACATTCACCCAAAAAGGATTAAATTGACCAATGACTATAACAAGACAGCAGATTCACGACTACAGACAGAACAGCACCAATGCACGAGGAGAGGGTTGATTATGGCCTGGTAGCCAGAGCAAGTTGATCATGCTTCTCCAGAACAATTATATTGGTTATATTGCTCCAGGCAAGCTCAATCAAGCTCAAATAACCCATTGGAAAGGATTTCAAATAGTATTTCAACCCGGGTCTGAAACTGAGCAGACACTGGACAGACAGACAAACGTGGGGCAAATGACACTATGACTTCCACCACATCATAGCTGCACTGTGATAGAAAGAGGCATGGCCTGGAAATAATACATCTGTCAGGATGTTTGTCCCCAATGAATCTATGGATGTGACAATCAGTCTCTATGTTACTGTATGTGGTGCCCTATTCTGTACAGGACAATACACCTTATCCTTGTGTTTAGAAAAGGTTTGCGTCCCAAATGGCACCCTATTCCCTATGTAGTGCACTATATAGGAAATAGGGTGTCATTTGGAACACACAGAAAATTACATCTAGTGAGGAAGGTCCAGCTGTACAATGTACAATGCACAATGCAGTGTGGCCACCTCAGTGTTGTTGTCTTGCCTTGGCTGCTCGCACACACACACTGCCCTGCTCTCTCATGCCAATTAAAGACAGTTCAGGAATGCCTCGTCCTCCACAAGATCTAAAGTGTTTAAAGCGTTCCACAACAAATACCTTACTCCTGAGTGCTGCATTGTTCTTTAAATGAGTGTGTTAGTTATGCTGTTGGAGGTATATACGTTGAGGTCAGCGTGAAGGTTCTGTGTGTTTGTATGTAACATGTTTGTCTGAAAGTCTGTAAAAAAAGTCTCAAGAGGAGGAAGTTCTAAATGAATGCAGATCAGATGTTACTGTTTCTGCTAAAATACATTCACCTGAAGAGGAATCAAAGTGGTTTGTTACGTTACAGCCTTATTCTAAAATGGATTAAATACTTTTTCCCCCTCTGCAATCTACACACAATACCCCACAATGACAAAGCAAATTAAATTTTTGCAAATGTATTAAAAATAAAAAACAGAAATACCTTATTCACATAAGTATTCAGACCCTTTACTATGAGAATCAAAATGTAGCTCAGGTGCATCCTGTTTCCATTGATCATCCTTGAGATGTTTCTACAACTTGGAGTCCACTGTGGTAAATTAAATTGATTGGACATGATTTGGAAAGGCACACACCTGTCTATATAAGGTCCCACAGTTGACAGTACATGTCAGAGCAAAAACCAAGCCATGAGTTCGAGAGAATTGTCCATAGAGCTCCGAGACAGGATTGTGTCAAGGCAGAGATCTGGGGAAGGGTAACAAAAAATGTCTGCAACATTGAAGGTCCCAAAGAACACAGTGGCGTTCATCATTCGTAAATGGAAGAAGCTGTGCCAAGCGTCACATCTGGAGGAAACCTGGCACCATCCCTACGGTGAAGCATGGTGGGGGCAGCATCATGCTGTGGGGATGTTTTTTATTGGCAGGGACTGGGAGACTAGTCAGGATCGAGGGAAAGATGAACGGAACAAAGTACAGAGAGATCTTTGATGAAAACCTGCTCCAGAGCACTCAGGACCTCAGACTGGGGTGAAGGTTCACCTTCCAACAGGACACCAAACCTAAGCACACAGCCAAGACAATGCAGGAGTGTCTTCGGGGACAAGTTTCTGAATGCCCACGAGTGACCCAGCCACAGCCCAGACCTGAACATCTCTGGAGAGACCTGAAAATAGCTGTGCAGCAACACTCCCCATACAACCTGACAGAGCTTGAGAGGAATGGGAGAGGAATGGAATCTGCAGAGAGGAATGTGAGAAACTCCCCAAATATAGGTGTGCCAAGCTTGTAGTGTCATACCGAATCATTATACTCAAGGCTGTGCTCTACCTTTACCTGCCTTGTGTTTGTGTAAATGACATTCCATATGTCCTATTTATATATGAAAACTGTACATATTCATTATACTCAAGGCTGTGCTCTACCTTTACCTGCCTTGTGTTTGTGTAAATGACATTCCATATGTCCTATTTATATATGAAAACTGTACATATTCATTATACTCAAGGCTGTGCTCTACCTTTACCTGCCTTGTGTTTGTGTAAATGACATTCCATATGTCCTATTTATATATGAAAACTGTACATAATCATTGAGAACTTTATAAATCACTGGATGTAAATACTTATGTAAATGTCATATTTCAGTTTTTTTATTCATGCATAAAAAAATCTAAAAAACAGTTTTTGCTTTCTCATTATGGGGTAGTGTGTGTCGATTGATAAGAATAATACAGTATATATATATAGATTTTAGAATAAGGCTGTAATGTAAAACATTTTTTGGGAAAAAGTTAAGGGGTCTGAATATTTTCAGAATGCACTGTTTATTTTGTAGTTTATTTGAAAATACAAACTTTTAAAATACTGAAGGAAGTCAAATATTTGATATAGTTTCACCTAAAAGGCAACTATTTTATTTGATATTCAAATACAGGTCTCTGAAATAAATCATATTTGAAAGTATTTTGAATAAATCTCAGAAAAAAAAACATTTGAAGGTTTTTAAATTAATGCTAGTTACATGAAAATAAATCAATATGTATTTGATGGCTGCCAAATATTTGATAAAGAACCAACAACTACAACAGTTAGTTGAATTAGTCTAAATATATGATCATAAGCACATGGTTTGGAGGGCTCTTAGATATTAATCTTAATATAAAGCCTAGAATTAAATACATGAAGGACATGGAATCACCTAAACATTTGAGTAGACCACTTTTGCAGCTTCAAAAATGACTAACAAATATATTTTCATGAGTGAGACATGAGGTAATAAAGTAACACATCCCTCATTTGTACAGTAGTTATAAAAACTAAGCTCATTGCTATGCAAATAAATTGCATTTACCAAAATATTATGTAAAAACATGCTAATAAAATGTTGCTCCAAAAGTAATTACAGTTTTATTACACAGGTGCACCAATACAGTAATATGAGATCTGTATGTAAAATATTTACAGTTAGCAGATGCTCTTATCCATAGCAATATACAGTAAGTACATTCATTTTCAGATAGCTAGGTGAGACAACCACATATCAGTCAAATATTAACAAGATACAAGATTCCATTCCAGCTAAACATAACGAAACTCTACTTGTCTGCTTACTTACAGTAGCAAAATTTTATATTTTGTAAAAAAAAAAATGTGTGAATATTATTCATTTAACACTCCACCTCAGAAAATAACCTTGTTAGAGTACTTTGCAAGCCGCTGCCTGAACAAGATTGAAAAGGGAAATAAGAGGTGAGAGAAATGAAAAGCAGAACCTTCCATCCTTCATCTGTTTATGATAACTATCTCTCCCATGTCGCTACAGGCTCTTTGAATTGTCAGGTGGTGCGGTGTGGCAGATAACATACCTGCGCATCTCTATTGTTCTGACATGGCTCTCTCTTTATAGCACAGCCAGATAGTGGAATCAGCCATGATCTAGCAAGCTAGCGCTCTTTGAATTATTGAAAAAAGGAACTGCAGCATTGTGGAAAAGCTCTCCTCACCCCTCCTCTCCTCCTCATCTTCGTGTTTCTGTAACTGCCAGCCTCCCTCCATCATTAGCAATCCCACCTAGATCATCAGCCCTGGCGCATCCTGACCCTGACCAAGGAAATGGTTGCATAGCACCATTCAGATGTGCATCCCAAATGGCACCCTATTCCCAAAATAGGGCACTACTTTTGACCAGGACCAATCAAATGTTATTGGTCACATACACATATTTAGCAGATGTTATTGCGGGTGTAGCAAAATGCTTGTGTTCCTAGCTCCAACAGTGCAGTATGTATCTAACAATTCACAAATCTAAAAGTAAAAGAATGGAATTAAGAAATATATAAATATTAGGACGAGCAATGACATTGACTAAAATATAGTAGAATAGAATACAGTATATACATTTGAAATGAGTAAAGCAGTATGCAAACAATATTAAAGTGACCAGTGATTCCATATCTATGTATATAGTGCAGCAGCCACTAAGGTGCAGGGTTGAGTACCCATGCGCAAATATTAATGTAATAACCATCATATCGAAGTAAACTTGGAGTCACGTGATGATATGGCGTGTGGTCCTCCCACTACGAATAGGAAAACCATGCAGTTTATTAGGCTACAGATGAAATAAGTAATGATGAACTTCACAGGGTAGTGAAAGCTTGATTCTCCTTTCCAATAAATATCGAGGGTCATTCTGCTGACACAATGATGGATGCTTGACTGCTGTTTGACATACAGTTGAAGTCAGAAGTTTACATACACCTTAGCCAAATACATTTAAACTCAGTGTTTTCACAATTCCTGACATTTAATCCTAGAGTTTTAGATCACCACTTCATTTTAAGAATGTGAAATGTCAGAATAATAGTGGAGAGAATGATTTCTTTCAGCTTTTATTTCTTTCATCACATTCCCAGTGGGTCAGAAGTTTACATATACTCAATTAGTATTTGGTAGCATTGCCTTGAAATTGTTTAACTTGGGTCAAATGTTTCAGGTAGCCTTCCACAAGCTAACCACAAAAGGTTGGGTGAATTCTGGTCCATTCCTCCTGACAGATCTGGTGTAACTGAGTCAGGTTTGTAGGCCTCCTTGCTAGCACATGTTTTTTCAGTTCTGCCCACAAATATTCCATAGGATTGAGGTCAGGGCTTTGTGATGATTACTCCAATAGCTTGACTTTGTTGTCCTTAACACATTTTGCCACAACATTGGAAGTATGCTTGGGGTCATTGTCCCTTTGGAAGACCCATTTGCGACCAAGCTTTAACTGATGTCTTGAGATGTTGCTTCAATATATCCACATAATGTTTTTCCTCATGATTCCATCTATTTTGTGAAGTGCACCAGTCCCTCCTGCAGCAAAGCACCCCCACAACATGATGCTGCCAACCCCCGTGCTTCCCGGTTGGGATGGTGTTCTTCGGCTTGCAAGCCTCCCCCTTTTCCTCCAAACATAACAATGGTCATTATGGACAACAGTTCTATGTTTGTTTCCTCAGACCAGAGGACATTTCTCCAAAAAGGTCGATCTTTGTCCCCATGTGCAGTTGCAAACCGTAGTCTGGCTTTTTTATGGCGGTTTTGGAGCAGTGGCTTCTTCCTTGCTGAGCAGGCTTTCAGGATATGTCGATATAGGACTTGTTTTACTGTTGATATAGATACTTTTGTATCTGTTTCCTTCAGCATTGTCACAAGGTCCTTCGCTGTTGTTCTGGGATTGATTTGCACTTTTCGCACCAAAGTACGTTCATCTCTTGGAGACAGAACGCGTCTCTTTCCTGTGCGGGATGACGGCTGCGTGGTCCCATGGTGTTTACACTTGCGTACTATTGTTTGTACAGATGAACGTGGTACCTTCAGGCGTTTAGAAATAGCTCCCAAGGATGGACCAGACTTGTGGAGGTCTACAATTTTTTTTCTGAGGTCTTGGCTGATTTCTTTTGATTTTACCATGATGTCATGCAAAGAGTCACTGAGTTTGAAGGTAGGCCTTGAAACACATCCACAGGTACACCTCCAATTGACTCAAATTATGTCAATTAGCCTTTCAGAAGCTTCTAAAGCCATGACATAATTTCTGGAATTTCCCAAGCTGTTTAAAGGCACAATCAACTGAGTGTATGTAAACTTCTGACCTACTGGAATTGTGATACAGTGAATTATAAGTGAACTAATCTGTCTGTAAACAATTGTTGGAAAACGTACTTGTGTCATGCACAAATTGGATGTCCTAAGTGGTTGAACAATGAGTTTTAATGACTCCAACCTAAGTGTATGTAAACTTCCGACTTCAACTGTATATCCATAATTATCTCATCATATAGAACAGCCTACCCACACTGTATCTCACAGCTGTTGGCTAGAGGGCACGTGCCAAGACCAGAGTAGGCACATTTGCTATTTAAGGCAACAGTTTTTGTGACAAAACTATCGGTGCAGTTGAAAATGTGATGGAAATATTTTTATTCGTTACATGAAAACTTAAGCGAAAAAGTACATTTTGAGTCATCATGCACTGATTTAGAACTCTTTTTGGTGGAAACGCACCACTGGTGGGAAAATGGGCATATTTTCTTCATACATATTCTTAACTATTTGCCTGAAAATCTGTTTGCCAATCGAATGGAAACCTAGTTACTATGATGACTTTTAGTTAAATGGTCAAAAAGAATCGACTTCTCAAGCAAGACTTTAGCTAGGACTGTCTGGGAGTGGTCTGATTGGAGAGAGCAAAACTGAAAACTAGCTGTTATTGACAGAGGTTTGGAAGTAAAACTCTTTCTTATTATCCGTTTTGTCACCAAAGCCCCATATCTACCCACCACTGCGACCTGTATGCACTCGTTGGCTGGCCCTCGCTACATATTCATTGCCAAACCAACTGGCTCCAGGTCATCTATAACTCTGCTAGGTAAAGCTCTGCCTTATCTCAGCTCACTGGTCACCATAGCAACACCCACCCATAGCACGCACTCCAGCTGGTATATTTCACTGGTCATCCCCAAAGCCAACATCTCTTTGGCCACCTATCCTTCCAGTTCTCTGCTGCCAATGACTGGAACGAATTGCAAAAATCACTGAAGCTGGAGACATATCTCCCTCACTAACTTTAAGCATCAGCTGTCAGAGCAGCTGGTCACTACACCTGTACACAGCCCATCTGTATATAGCCCACACAACTACCTCATCCCCATATTGTTATTTTTTTGTTGTTGCTCTTTTGCACCCAGTATCTCTAATTGCATATCTATCACTCCAGTGTTAATGCTAAATTGTAATTATTTCACCACTATGGCCTATTTATTGCCTTTACCTCCCTAATCTTACTACATTTGCAGACACTGTACATATATATTTCTATTGTGTTATTGACTGTACGTTTGTCGCACTGCTTCTCTTTATCCTGGCGAGGTCACAGTTGTAAATGAGAACTTGTTCTCAACTCGCCTACCTGGTTAAATAAAGGTTAAATAAATATATATATTTGAATTGGTCTATTAACTGATTTACCACATGGTGATGTCACCAGGTACTCAAAAACTCCATCCCACCAAAACAGGCTTACATTTCCAACAGCTCTTACATTATTATCATACTTTTCACAATTTCAAAGTATTATTCCAACCTCATCGTGTGGAAATATATAGAAAACACAGGAAAATCACGTTTTTGACTGCAGTGGCCTAAGATATGTGATTACACCTATCACTGTGTTGGCGATATACAAGACATCTGACTGCCTCTCTAAATCCACAGATGCTTCATAAGGTTTGGCTTTGAAACAAAGGTTGAAGAAAGAAATGCTAGAGCACACAGTAATTTATGTAGAACATGCTAAACATTGGCAAAATTAGCTTTTCCTTTACAGCGAGAATGTCTGAGAACTGCAGAGCATTTAGTGGTAATGAGCATGGCCTAGCAGGGTGCATCCCAAATGAAAACATATGTGCTATGGCCAAAAGTAATCCACTATATAGGGAATAGGGTGCCATTTGGGACATAGCCTGGCTCTCTCACGCCCTGCGAACTGCCAACTAAACACTGAGGTCATTAATGATGATGATGATGACGGAGAGTTTTTTCAATGGCAGGAGTTATTCTGTAGTGTAGGACAGAGAGAGAGAGAGAGAGAGACAGGAGAAGCTTCTTATTTATCTTTAAACACTTAGCTGTAAAGATGAGGCATTTGTGGCTTCAGCCATCCTCTTCAAGCAGTCTGAGCAGACCTACTGATTTAATATAATGCACTGACTGTACTACTGGTGCTCAGCAGGGCACCAGCACCACTGTACACCAGCACAGAAATGTTATCGCGCTTTAGACTTCAGATGTAAAATATACCTTTTTGAACATGACAAGACTTGGCTGAATCGCCTTTTAATTAAGAGCAAAATGCAGTCTCCTTCTGACAGGCTGCTCATCATCATCATTGCCTTATGGTGGTTTTAGATCTGGCTCCAGGCAGTCAGTCAGTGTGGATGGACGCCAGAACATTTTTTATGAGAAACGAGAGAAGGAGATCAGGATACTGGCTGCTTAGAGAAAGTGAAATAAAATCACAGACTAACCATATTGGAACTTACTGTCATAAGTCTTTGATGTCTCTCTGTGATAGTCCTCTAAACTGAGAAGACGAAAGAAGATGAGAAAGCCTTTTCATTGGAGGTCAGCCTCAGGAGAGCAGAGCCATCTAATCCGGAAATGTGGATCTATTTTAAAACCTTGTCCTCTTTTCAGGACTTTACAGGGGTCACATGTCAAGGCAGTGAGTTTTATAACGTTTTTTTATTTTTATAAATCCCTTTCACTCATATGTTTGTACGACGTCCAACATTCCCAATTACCTGACTTCAACCTCACAGGTGAAAAGTGACCCATCCACCCACTCTCAGTTTGCGTCCCAAATGGCATTCTATTCCCTATGTAGCTCACTACTGTTTACTAGGGCCCATAGGGCTCTGGGTCAAAGGTTGTGCGGTACAAAAGGAATAGGGTGCCATTTGGGACAGTCTCTATGACCTCACAGAGCACCTGACTGCAGCCAGCCAAACAGGTAAGGATTGGAAAACAAAGTGGAGAGTGTTTGTTGAGAAGAGGAGCGTAGAGGAGGGTTGTGTTGAGGAACACAGCTGTGTTGGGGTCCTAGAGTCAGCTACATGGAGAGAGAGAGACATCAGCCCTATTTTAAGGTGGGGGAGGTAAATTACCGCTCTCTGCACCACTCCTATCTGGTATTAGACCTGCAATTAGCTCACCATGCTGATGTTATGGGTAGAGTCCCAAATGGCACTCTATTCATAGTGCACTACTTTTGACTAGGGCTAAATGGGGAGTAGGGTGCCATTTGGGACGGAGTCATGGGCTGAAGGCTACCAGGGTTACAGCTCTTCATCTGGTGTGGATTTAGTTGGTGATAGTACACCCCGGTGTGTATGTGTGTGTGTGTGTGTGTGTGTGTGTGTGTGTGTGTGTGTGTGTGTGTGTGTGTGTGTGTGTGTGAGGCATGCAGGCAGCCTATTCCCCAGCCAGCCATCACATCTCTGCCAGGGACTTACATCTATGCTGTAATTAGAGTTCAACAAGGCAGAAAGGCTCCATCGCAGATGTGAGACAGAATGAGCTAAAAGAGAGGCCATGCTACAGGTAGAACAATAATGAGAGGATGTGTCTGAAATGGCACTCTATTCCCTATAAAGTGCACTACTTTTGACCAGAGTCCTATGGGCCCTGGACAAAGTAGTGCACAATAAACAGTAGGGAATAGGGTACCCTATGGGACCGAGCCAAGGAGGTGCTGTGGAACAGCTGATTCCCCCAAGGTGTGCTGGGATACCACACACACACACACACACACACACACACACACACACACACACACACACAAACTGCCCTGCTCTTGTATTAGGTCTTAGTCTGTGGCTCAGCTCCACAAGGCAGACTAACACATGGTTGTGTTTGTTGTTGAAGATTGGCCCAGCTGCTTTAAACTATTTCAAGGCAATGCTACCAAATACTAATTGAGTGTATGTAAACTTCTGACCCACTGGGAATGTGATGAAAGAAATAAAAGCTGAAATAAATAATTCTCTACTATTATTCTGACATTTCACATTCTTAAAATAAAGTGGTGATCCTAACTGACCGAAGACATGGAATTATAACTAGGATTAAATGTCAGGAATTGTGAAAAACTGAGTTTAAATGTATTTGGCTAAGGTGTATGTAAACTTCCGACTTCAACTGTATCTGACATTGTCAGAAAGCATCAATTCTTGTTAATATAACTGCACTGTCCCATTTACAGTAGCTATTACAGTGAAAGAATACCATGATATTGTTTGAGGAGAGTGCACAATTTTGAACATGAAAAGTTATTAATAAACAAATTAGTCACATTTTGGCAGTCTTGATACAACATTTTGAACACAAATGCAATGGTTCATTGGTTCAGTCTAAAAATTGGCACATACACTGCTTCCATCTAGTGGCCAAAATCTAAATTGCACATGGGCTGGAATAATACATTATGGCCTTTCTCTTGCATTGCAAAGATGATGGTACAAAAAAATACAAAATAACGGTTGTTCTTTTCTTTGTAATATCTTTTACCAGATCTATTGTGTTATATTCTTCTACATTCCTTTCACATTTCCACAAACGTCAAAGTGTTTCCTTTCAAAATGGTACCAAGAATATGCATATTCTTGCTTCAGGTCCTGAGCTGTAAGCAGATAGATTTGGGTATGTCATTTTGGGCGAAAATTGAAAAAAAGTGACGGATCCTCACAAGGTTTTAAAGTCATTATTGCCCTAATGGGGAAATCCCTGAGCGGTTTCCTTCCATCTTCAGCAACTGAGTTAGGAAGGACTCCTGTATCTTTGTAGTGACTGGGTGTATAGAAACACCATCCAAAGTGTCATTATTAACTGTTCCATGCTCAAAGGGATTTTCAGTGTCTGCTTTTTTTCTCTCTTTTTTTCGCGAAACATTGGAAAACTTCCCTGGTCTTTGTGGTTGAATCTGTGTTTGAAATTCACTGCTCAACTGATGGACCTTACAGAAAATTGTATGTGTTGGGTACAGAGATGAGTTAGTCATTCAAAAATCATGTTAAACACTATTATTGCAAACAGAGTGAGTCCATGCAACGTATGTGTCTTGTTAAGCACATTTTTACTCCTGAACTTATTTAGGCTTGCCATAACAAAGGGGTTGAATACTTATTGACACAAGACATTTCAGCGTTGTTAATGAATTTTTTTAAATTTTGCTAAACATAATTCCACTGGCCTTGTGTGTAGGCCAGTGACAAAGACATCTACATTTAGATGTCTTTGTCAAGGGTGTGAATACTTTCTGAAGGAACTGTAAATGCGTTTAAAATTCTACAAATATTGCTAAAAATACGATACATTATCGGTCATGTAATGTCATTCATGGTCATATGACAAATAAACAAATTTGACGAGCGAATTGCAACCAAAGTCCAAAAAATAGTATGTTATGTAGAATTGTGCACCAATATTAACTTTATATTTTAATATTAATATTGCCTTTACAGTGCCTTGCAAAAGTATTCACCCCCTTGGCATTTTTCCTATTTTGTTACATTACAACCTGTAATTAAAAGTGTATTTTTATTTGGATTTCATGTAATGGACATACACAAAATAGTCCAAATTGTTAAAGTGAAATGAAAATAACAACTTTCTTCCAAAAATTCTAAAAAATAAAAAGTGGTGTGTGCATATGTATTCACCCCGTTTGCTATGAAGCCCCTAAATAAGATCTGGTACAACCAATTACCTTCAGAAGTCACATAATTAGTTAAATAAAGTCCACCTGTGTGCAATCTAAGTGTCACATGATCTGTCATATGATCTCAGTATATATACACTTGTTCTGAAAGGCCCCAGAGTCTGCAACACCACTAAGCAAGGGGCACACCCAAGAAAGCGATACTATGATGACCAAGGAGCTCGCCAAACAGGCCAGGGACAAAGTTGTGGAGAAGTACAGATCAGGGTTGGGTTAAAAAAAATCTATCAGAAATGTTGAACATCCCACGGAGCACCATTAAATACATTATTAAATACATTGAAAGAATAGGGCACCACAACAAACTTGCCAAGAGAGGGCCGTCCACCAAAACTCATGGACCAGGCAAGGAGGGCATTAATCAGAGAGGCAACAAAGAGACCAAAGATAACCCTGAAGGAGCTGCCAAGCTCCACAGAGGAGATTTGAGTATCTGTCCATAGGACTACTTTAAGCCGTACACTCCACAGACCTGGGCTTTACGGAAGAGTGGCCAGAAAAAAAATAAGCAAACATATTTGGTGTTCGCCAAAAGGCATGTGGGAGACTCCCCAAACATATGGAAGAAATTACTCTGGTCAGATGAGACTAAAATTGAGCTTTTTGGCCATCAAGAAAAACGCTATGTCTGGCACAAAGCCCAACACCTCTCATCACCCCGAGAATACCATCCTCGCAGTGAAGCATGCTGGTGGCGGCATCATGCTGATGTTTTCATTGGCAGGGACTGGGGAACTGGTCAGAATTGAAGGAATGATAGATGGAGCTAAATACAGGGAAATTCTTGAGGGAACTGTTTGTCTTCCAGAGATTGTAGACTGGGACGGAGGTTCACCTTCCAGCACGACAATGACCCTAAGCATACTGCTAAAGTAACACTTGAGTGGTTTAAGAGGGAACATTTAAATGTATTGGAATGGCCTAGTCAAAGCCCAGACCTCAATCGAATTGAGAATCTGTGGTATGACTTAAAGATTGCTGTACACCAGCGGAACCCATCCAACTTGAAGGAGCTGGAGTAGTTTTGCCTTGAAGAATTGGCAAAAATCACAGTGACTAGATGTGCCAAGCTAATAGAGACATACCCCAAGAGACTTGCAGCTGTAATTTCTGCAAAGGGTGGCTCTACAAAGTATTGACTTTGTGGGGGATAGTTATGCACGCTCAAGTTTTCAGTTTTTTTGTCTTATTTCTTGTTTGTTCCACAATAAAACATATTTTGCATCTTCAAAGTGGTAGGCATGTTGTGTAAATCAAATGATACAACCCCCCCCAAAAATCAATTTTAATTCCAGGTTGTAAAGCAACAAAATAGTAAAAATTCCAAGGGGGGTGAATACTTTTACAAGCCACTGTACTATAGACAATTTTTGTTTTGTTTTTATATGAATAAAGACTTGCTAAAGCTCCAAAATTCTGCATTTTGATACGTCCTTCTGTGCACGTTCTGTGACCTCTAGGAAGATTTTAATCCACTAACCCTAACATTTCCCCAAGTTTTCACCATCATTGTAAAACCCTAGTTATTTTGTTGCTTTGAAAAAGTATTTTTTTAGGGTTACTGTGATTAGTGCTTCATTTACATCTGTCCCTTATAATAAGGTGAATGTATCTCTTTTAAGATATTTATTTTAGAAACAAACATTGAGCAGCTAATAATCAAATAGTGTAAAAGCAGGTGAGCTGGTTCTACTCTTTTTGGCCATTTTCTGCAGTTTTGTGGTGAAAAAGTGAGTGGGTCGAGCAAAACACGTAAACCCTCTTACCCTCTAAACTTTGAGCTGACAGTCTTGGAGCAATGTTTGCGTATATTTGCTATGCCAGATAAAATAAAATAGAGAGGCCCATGAAGAATAGACTAGCAAAACCTTACATCCTCATATTTGTGTTAGACTTGATTTGTACAGCACAGTTAGTCTTTTGGAGATTGACATACAATGAGCAATTGAAAAGTGAGCATGAGAAGGCTTAGGTCCACCTACACAACCGCTAACTGTCTAGTGTAGAGCCTATAGAGACAATATTATCATTCATTGGAATTAGAGGGCCTACAATTTGCCATATCGAGGAGTGTTGTACGATGTATAGTTTTTGGTTAAATCTATAAAAATGAAACTAACAAAAGAATACAGCCTAGTGCCTGATCTCTAGATTTGTTCCATTATTAAAGCTGAAGAGAGGCACTTACGAAAGTATTTGTGTAACCTCTTGAGATGGGAAAACTTGTTAATGAAGTTAAACATGTGTTTATGACAGAATTTAAAAATGTTTTTTACTCACCATCACAATTTAAATGATATCACTGCCAAAGTTTTGGCTTGGTGGCCCCAAAAATTATTTCCATGGATCAGTATGTAAAAAGTCATTTAAGAAGCCAAATTAGGAGCCGCTCTGCCTAGATGTCATAGCCATGCATTTCTGGAATACTGTTAGGCATAACATCAATTTTAACAAAGATGCAAATGTATCTACATGTATTTGAAATACATGTTAAGTGATGCTAAACACAATGCACAAAAACATAAATGCAACATACAACAGTTTCAGAGATCAAGCCAAATCAAATGTTATGTCACATGTGCTGAATACCACGTGTAGACCTGAGTGAAATGCTTTACTTACAAGCCCTTAACCTCTCTGGGATAGCCAGGGAAAATGAAGAGCGCCAAATTCAAATAAAATATAATACAATTCTAACTTTCATGAAATCACACATGTAAGACACCATATTAAAGCTACACGTGTTGTGAATCCAGCCAACATGTCAGATTTCAAAAAGGCTTTTCGGCGAAAGCAAACGATTATCTAGCTATTATCTGAGGGTAGCACCTCCGTATACAAAGAGAGAGAACATATTTCAACCCTGCAGGCGCGACACAAAAAGCAGAAATAAAAATATAAATCATGCCTTACCTTTGACGAGCTTCTTTTGTTGGCACACCAATCCCATAAACATCACAAATAGTCCTTTTGATCGATTAATTCCGTCCATATATATCCAAAATGTCCATTTATTTGGCGCGTTTGATCCAGAAAAACACTGGTTTCAACTTGTGTAACGTCACTACAGAATATCTCAAACGTTACCTGTAAACCTCGCCAAAACATTTCAAACTACTTTTGTAATACAACTTGAGGTATTTCTTAAAGTAAATAATCGATAAAATTGAAGACGGGATGATCTGTGTTCAATACAAAAAGATAAACTGATGCTACTTTTCTGGTCACGCGCATCTATCAAACAGTCCACTTCAAGTGACCCTCTTTCAAGATGGCCTAACTTCTTCATTACACAAAGGAAAAACCTCAACCAATTTCTAAATTCCTGGTGACAGGAAAGTCGTTTAGAAATCTGGATTCCCCATGAAAACCCATTGAAAAGACAGTTCTGTTATACTCACAGACATGATTCAAACAGTTTTAGAAACTTCAGAGTGTTTTCTAATAATATGCTATCTTATATTCTGGGGATGAGTAGCAGGTAGTTGAATTTGGGCACGCTATTCATCCAAAAGTGAAAATGCTGCCCCCTATCCCGAAGAAGTTTTAACCAACAATGCAGTGTTAAGAAAAATAAGTGTTAAGTAAAAAATAGATAAGTAACAAATAACAAATAATTAAAGAGCAGCAGTAAAATAACAGTAGTGACGCTATATACAGGGGGTACCGGTACAGAGTCAATGTGCAGGGGCACAGGTTAGTCGAGGTATTTGAGGTAATATGTACTTGTAGGTAGAGTTAAAGTGACTATGCATCGATAATACACAGAGAGTAGTAGCAGGGGGGGGGGGGGGGGGCAATGCAAATAGTCTAGGTAGCCATTTGATTAGCTGTTCAGGAGTCTTATGGCTTGGGGGTAGAAGCTGTTTAGAAGCCTCGTGGACCTAGACTCGGCGCTCCGGTACCGCTAGCTGTGTGGTAGCAGAGATAACAGTCTATGACTAGGGTGGCTGGAGTCTATAACCATTTTTAGGGCCTTCCTCTGACACCTGGTATAGAGGTCCTGGATGGCAGGAAGTTTTGCCCCAGTGATGTACTGGGCCGTACGCACTACCCTTTGTAGTGTCTTGCGGTCGGAGGCTGAGCAGTTGCTATACAAGACAGTGATGCAACCAGTCAGGATACTCTCGATGGTACAGCTGTATAACTTTTTGAGGATCTGAGGACCCAGGTCAAATCTTTTCAGTCTCCTGAGGCTTTGTCGTGCCCTCTTCACGACTGTCTTGATGTGTTTGGACCATGATAGTTTGTTGGTGATGTAGACACCAAGGAACTTGAAGCTCTCAAACTGCTCCACTACAGCCCCGTTGCTGAGAATGGGAGCGTGCTCGGTCCTCCTTTTCCTGTAATCCATAATCATCTCCTTTGTCTTGATCATGTTGAGGGAGAGGTTGTTATCCTGGCACCACATGGCCAAGTCTCTGATGTCCTCCCTATAGGCTGTCTCATCGTTGTTGGTGACCAGGCATACCACTGTTGTGACGAATGTAATCTTAATGATGGTGTTGGAGTCGTGCCTGGCCATGCAGTCATGAGTGAACAGGGAATACAGGAGGAGACTGAGCACGCACCCCTTCAGGGGCCCCCATGTTGAGGATCAGCATGGCAGATGTGTTGTTATCCACCCTTACCACCTGGGGGCGGTCCGTCAGGAAGTCCAGGATCCAGTTGCAGAGGGAGGTGTTTAGTCCCAGGGTCCTTAGCTTAGTGATGAGCTTTGAGGGCACTATGGTGTTGAATGTTGAGCTGTAGTCATTGAATAGCAAGCTCGCATAGGTGTTCCATTTGTTCAGGAGGGAAAGGGCAGTGTGGAGTGCAATAGAGATTGCGTCATCTGTGGATCTGTTGGGGCAGTATGCAAATTGTGGTGGGTCTAGGGTTTCTGGGATAATGGTGTTGATGTGAGCCATGACCAGCCTTTCAAAGCACTTCATGGAAACAGACGTGAGTGCTACGTGTCGGGAGTCATTTAGGCAGGTTACCTTAGTGTTCTTGGGCACAGGGACTATGGTGGTCTGCTTGAAACATGTTGGTATTACAAACTCAGTCAGGGACAGGTTGAAAATGTCAGTGAATACACTTGCCAGTTGGTCAGCGCATGCTCGGAGTACACGTCCTGGTAATCTATCTGGCCCTGCGAATATCGACCTATTTAAAGGTCTTACTCGCTACGGAGAGAATGATCACATAGTCGTCCGAAATAGCATGCTCTCATTCATGCTTCAGTGTTGCTTGCCTCGAACCGAACATAGAAGTAATTTAGCTCGACTGGTAGGTTTGCGCCACTGGGAAGCTCGCGGCTGTGCTTCCCTTTGTAGTCTGTATAGCTTGCAAGCCTTGCCACGTATGACGAGCGTCGGAGCCGGTGTTGTACAATTATATTTTTGTCCTGTATTGAAGCTTTGCCTTTTTGATGGTTCGTCAGAGGGCATAGCAGGTTTTTCTTATAAGCTTCCAGGTTAGAGTCCCGCTCCTTGAAAGCTGCAGCTCTATATGTTTCCTCAGTGCGGATGTTGCCTGTAATCCATGGCTTCTGGTTAGGGTATGTACGTACAGTCACTGTGGGGACAATGTCATCAATGCACTTACTGATGAAGCCAGTGACTTATGTGATGTACTCCTCAATGCCAATGGAAGAATCCCTGAACATATTCCAGTCTGTGCTATGAAAACAGTCCTGTTGCTTAGCATCTGCGTCATCTGACCACTTCTTTATTGAGTCACTGGTGCTACCTGCTTTCATTTTTGCTTGTAAGCAGGAATCAGGAGGATAGAATTATGGTTGGATATGCCAAATGGAGGGCGATGGAGAGCTTTGTACGTGTCTCTGTGTGTGAAGTAAAGGTGGTCTAGAGTTGATTTTCCTCTGGTTGCACATTTAACATGCTGGTAGAAATGAGGTAAAACAGATTTAAGTTTCTCTGCATTAAAGTACCCGGCCACGAGGAGCGCCGCCTCTGGATGAGCGTTTTCCTGTTTGCTTATGGCCTTATACAGCTCATTTGTCACGACTTCCACCGAAGTCCGCTCCTCTCCTTGTTCGGGCGGCATGTATTTATTCCTCTGTTCCCCATCATGTCTTTGTGTAAGATTGTTTGTGTTACGTGTGTATTGTTGACGCGCCAGACTGGCTTGTTTTTTCCGTGTTATTTTTTCACAAAGATGTTTATTGTTAAACATAATTATTGTGACTGTTTTGCTCGTTTTGCACTTTTGCCTAAATAAAGTGTGCGCCTGTTCACAAATCTCTGCTCTCCTGCACCTGACTTCGCTACCAGTACGCACACATCTGACATCATTGAGTGCGGTCTTAGTGCCAGCATCAGTTTGTGGTGGTAAATAGACAGCTACGAAGAATATAGATGAAAACTCTCTTGGTAAATATCATGAGATTCTCTACCTCAGGCGAGCAAATCCTAGAGACTTCCTTACTATTAGATTTTGTGCACCAGCTGTTGTTTGCAAATATAGACCACCACCCCCTGTCTTGTTCTATCTTGCCGATGCAGCGTAAAACCCGCCAGCTGTATGTTATTCATGTCGTCGTTCAGCCACGACTTGGTGAAACATAAATATTTAATTTATATTTAATATTTAATTTTCCGTTGGTAGGAATCGTAGTTAGTCTATGATCGTAGTTTATTTTGTTATCCAATGATTGTACGTTGGCTAATGGTAGGCAGCCCGACCTACATCCCCAATATCTCTGTCTCTTTCTCAGGCAAATCACGTGGATTTGGGCCTTGTCGTGTGTCTGAAGTAAATCATTCCCGTCCGACTCCTTAAAGAAAAAATCTTCTTCCAGTACGAGGTGAGTAATCGCTGTCCTGATATCTAGAAGCTCCCTTTTGGTCATAAGAGACGGTGGCAGAAACATTATGTACATTATGTACAAAATAAGTTACAAATAAAAACACACACAATACCACAATTGGATAGGAGACAGTAAAATGGCAGCCATCTCCTCCGGCACCATTATTACTGAGTTACAGTTCATATAAAGAAATCAGTCAATTGAAATATATTCATTAGGCCCTAATCTATTGGTCACAGATACCTTAAAAAGAAAAGGTAGGGGCGTGGATCAGAAAACCAGTCAATATCTGGGTGGGACCACCATTTTTTATTTATTTCACCTTTATTTAACCAGGTAAGCTAGTTGAGAACAAGTTCTCATTTACAACTGCGACCTGGCCAAGATAAAGCAAAGCCGTGCGACACAAACAGCATCACAGAGTTACACATGAAAATACAGTCAATAACACAATAGAAAAAAAGAAAGTATATATACAGTGTGTGCAAATGGCGTGAGGAGGTAGGCAATAAATAGGCCATAGTAGCAAAGTTATTCACAATTCAACATATTAACACTGGAGTGATAAATGAGCAGATGATGATGTGCAAGTAGAGATACTGGTGTGCAAAAGAGCAGAAAAGTAAATAAAAACAATATGGGGATGAGGTAGGTAGATCGGGTGGGCTATTTACAGATGGACTATGTACAGCTGCAGCGATCGGTTAGCTGCTCAGACAGCTGATGTTTAAAGTTAGTGAGGGAAATATAAGTCTCCAGCTTCAGCTATTTTTGCAATTCGTTCCAGTCACTGGCAGCAGAGAACTGGAAGGAAAGGCGACCAAAGTAGGTGTTGGCTTTGGGGATGACCAGTGAGATATACCTGCTGGAGTCCGTGCTACAGGTGGGTGTTGCTATCGTGACCAGTGAGCTGAGATAAGGCGGAGCTTTACCTAGCATAGACTTATAGATGACCTGGAGCCAGTGGGTCTGGCGACGAATATGTAGAGAGGGCCTGCCGACTAGAGCATACAGGTCGCAGTTTCCGACAAGATAGAACTGTGTTCCAATCTGCTGCAGAGATAGCCTGTAGAGTTCTGTCTTACTATCCAGGTCTGTACCCAAACTTCTACTCTTAAAAATCCATCTTTCCAGAAACAAGTCTCTCACCGTTGCTGCTTGCTATAGACCACCCTCTGCCCCCAGCTGTGCCCTGGACACCATATGTGAATTGATATCCCCCATCTATCCTCAGAGCTCGTGCTGCTAGGTGACCTAAACTGTGACATGCTTAACACCCCGGCCATCCTACAATCTTAACTTGATGCCCTCAATCTCACACAAATTATCAATGAACCTACCAGGTACAACCCCAAATCTGTAAACACGGGCACCCTTATAGGTATCATCCTAACCAACTTGCCCTCCAAATCAAATTAAAATCAAATCAAATGTATTTATATAGCCCTTCTTACATCAGCTGATATCTCAAAGCGCTCAGAAACCCAGCCTAAAACCCCAAACAGAAAGCAAATGCAGGTGTAGAATCACGGTGGCTACCAAAAACTCCCTAGAAAGGCTTTTTCTATCCATTACTAATAATAATATGCATATATTAGCATCTGGGACAGAGAAGGAGGCAGTTCACTCTGGGCACGCTATTCATCCAAAAGTGAAAATGCTGCCCCCTATCCCAAAAAGGTTAAATTCACACAGGACACCGGATAAGACAGGAGAAGTACTCCAGATATAACAAACTTACCCTAGCCCCCGACACAAACTACTGCAGCATAAATACTGGAGGCTGAGACAGGAGGGGTCAGGAGACACTGTGGCCACATCCAATGATACCCCCGGACAGGGCCAAACAGGAAGGATATAACCCCACCCACTTTGCCAAAGCACAGCCCCCACACCACTAGAGGGATATCTTTAACCACCAACTAACCATCCTGAGACAAGGCCGAGTATAGCCCACAAAGATCTCCTCGACGGCACAACCCAAGGGGTGAGCCAACCCGGACAGGAAGATCACATCAGTGACTCAACCCACTCAAGTGACGCACCCCTCCCAGGGACGGCATGGAAGAGCACCAGTAAGCCAGTGACTCAGCCCCTGTAATAGGGTTAGAGGCAGAGAATCCCAGTGGAGAGAGGGGAACCGGCCAGGCAGAGACAGCAAGGGCGGTTCGTTGCTCCAGAGCCTTTCCGTTCACCTTCACACTCCTGGGCATGACTACACTCAATCATATGACCCACTGAAGAAATTAGTCTTCAGTAAAGACTTAAAGGTTGAGACCGAGTCTGCGTCTCTCACATGGGTAGGCAGACCATTCCATAAAAATGGAGCTCTATAGGAGAAAGCCCTGCCTCCAGCTGTTTGCTTAGAAATTCTAGGGACAATTAGGAGGCCAGCGTCTTGTGACCGTAGCATACGTGTATGTTAGGCAGGACCAAATCAGAAAGATAAGTAGGAGCAAGCCCATGTAATGCTTTGTAGGTTAGCAGTAAAACCTTGAAATCAGCCCTTGCCTTAACAGGAAGCCAGTGTAGGGAGGCTAGCACTGGAGTAATATGATCACATTTTTTTTGGCTTCTAGTCAGGATTCTAGCAGCCGTATTTAGCACTAACTGAAGTTTATTTAGTGCTTTATCCGGGTAGCCGGAAAGTAGAGCATTGCAGTAGTCTAACCTAGAAGTAACAAAAGCATGGATACATTTTTCTGCATAATTTTTGTACGTTTCTGATTTTTGCAATGTTACGTCGATGGAAAAAAGCTGTCCTTGAAACAGTCTTGATATGTTCGTCAACAGAGAGTTAAGGGTCCAGAGTAAAGCCGCGGTCCTTCACAGTTTTATTTTAGATTAATTGTCAGATTCAACAGAAGATCTCTTTTGGGACCTAGAACAAGCATCTCTGTTTTGTCCGAGTTTAAGAGTAGAAAGTTTGCAGCCATCCATTTTCTTATGTCTGAAACACAGGCTTCTAGCGAGGGCAATTTTGGGGCTTCACCATGTTTCATTGAAATGTACAGCTGTGTGTTGTCCGCATAGCAGTGAAAGTTAACATTATGTTTTCTAATGACATCCCCAAGAGGTAAAATATATAGTGAAAACAATAGTGGTCCTAAAACGGAACCTTGAGGAACACCGAAATGTACAGTTGATTTGTCAGAGGACAAACCATTCACAGAGACAAACTGATATCTTTCCAACAGATAAGATCTAAACCATGCCAGAACATGTCCGTGTAGACCAATTTGGGTTTCCAATCTCTCCAAAAGAATGTGGTGATCGATGGTAACAAAAGCAGCACTAAGGTCTAGGAGCACAAGGACAGATGCCGAGCCTCGGTCTGACGCCATTAAAAGGTAATTTACCACCTTCACAAGTGCAGTCTCGGTGCTTTGATGGGGTCTAAAACCAGACTGAAGCATTTCGTTTACATTGTTTGTCTTCAGGAAGGCAGTGAGTTGCTGCGCAGCAGCTTTTTCTAACATTTTTGAGAGGAATGGAAGATTCGATATAGGCCGATAGTTTTTTATATTTTCTGGGTCAAGGTTTGGCTTTTTCAAGAGAGGCTTTATTACTGCCACTTTTAGTGAGTTTGGTACACATCCGGTAGATAGAGAGACGTTTATTATGTCCTACATAGGAGGGCCAAGCACAGGAAGCAGCTCTTTCAGTAGTTTAGTTGGAATAGGGTCCAGTATGCAGCTTGAAGGTTTAGAGGCCATGATTATTTTCATCATTGTGTCAAGAGATATGGTTCTAAAACACTTGAGTGTCTCTCTTGATCCTAGGTCCTGGCAGAGTTGTGCAGACTCAGGACAACTGAGCTTTGGAGGAATACGCAGATTTAAAGAGGAGTCCGTAATTTGCTTTCTTATGATCATGACCTTTTCCTCAAAGAAGTTCATGAATTTATAACTGCTGAAGTGAAAGCCATCCTCTTTTGGGGAATGCTGCAAATACACCGCTGCAGTTTTCAACCAAAATCCCAGTGATCACTGCCTCATTGCCTGCATTTTGGGGCGGCAGGGTAGCCTAGTGGTTAGAGCATTGGACTAGTAACCCCCGAGTTCAAACCCCCGAGCTGACAAGGTACAAATCTGTCGTTCTGCCCCTGAACAGGCAGTTAACCCACTGTTCCCAGGCCGTCATTGAAAATAAGAATTTGTTCTTAACTGACTTGCCTGGCTAAATAAAGGTAAAAAAAATAAATAAAAAAATCCATAAGGGAACTGTGGTCAAACGACCACCCTTCATCACTGTCAAACGCTCCCTAAAACACTTCAGCGAGCAGGCCTTTCTAATCAACCTGGCCCGGGTATCCTGGAAGGATATTGACCTCATCCCGTCAGTAGAGGATGCCTGGTTATTCTTTAAAAGTGCCTTCCTCACCATCTTAAATAAGCATGCCCTATTCAAAAAAGTTAGAACCAGGAACAGATATAGCCTTTGGTTCTCTCCAGACATGACTTCCCTTGAACAGCACAAAAATATCCTGTGGCATTCTACATTAGCATCGTACAGCCCCTGTGATATGCAACTTTTCAGGGAAGATAGGAACAAATATACACAGGCAGTTAGGAAAGCTAAGGCTAGCTTTTTCAAGCAGAAATTTGCAACCTGTACCACAAACTCAAAAAAGTTCTGGGATACTGTAAAGTCCATGGAGAATAAGAGCACCCCCTCCCAGCTGCCCACTGCAACTGAGGCTAGGAAACACTGTTACTACCGATAAATCCACTATAATTGAGAATTTAAATAACCATTTGTCTACGGCTGGCCATGCTTTCCACCTGGCTCCCCCTACCCCGGTGAACAGCCCTGCGCTCCCCACAGCAACTCGCCCAAACCTCCCCACTTCTCCTTCACCCAAATCCAGATAGCGGCAAAATCTGGACCACTACAAATCAGACAAAATCTGGATCCTCTCTTTATAAAATGATCTGCCGAAGTTGTTGCAACCCCTATCACTAGCCTGTTCAACCTCTCTTTCATATTGTATGAGATTCCCATAGATTGGAAAGCTGCCGCGGTCATCCCTCTATTCAAAGGGGAAGACGCTCTAGACCCAAACTGCTACAGACCTATATCTATTCTCCCCTGACTTTCTAAGGTCTTTGAAAGCCAAGTTAACGAACAGATTACCGACCATTTCGAATCCCACCGTGCCTTCTCCGCTATGCAATCTGGTTTCAGAGCTGGTCATGGGTGCACCTCAGCCACGCTCAAGGTCCTAAACGATATCATAACCGCCATCGATAAGAGACATTACTGTGCAGCCGTATTCCTCGACCTGGCTAAGGCTTTCAACTCTGTCAATCACAACATTCTTATTGGCAGATTCAACAGCCTTGGTTTCTCAAATGATTGCCTCACCTGGTTCACCAACTACTTCTCTGATAGAGTTCAGTATGTCAAATCGGAGGGCCTGTTGCCCGGACCTCTGGCAGTCTCTATGGGGGTGCCACTGGGTTCAATTCTCGGGCCTACTCTCTTCTCTGTATACATCAATGATGTCGCTCTTGCTGCTGGTGATTCTTTGATCTACCTCTATGCAGACAACACCATTCTGTATACCTCTGGTCCTTCTTTGGACACTGTGTTAACTAACCTCTAGATGAGTTTCAATGCCATACAACTCTCCTTCTGTGGCCTCCAACTGCTCTTAAATGCAAGTAAAACTAAATGCTCTTCAACCGATCGCTGCCCGCACCTGCCCACCCGTCCAGCATCACTACTCTGGATGGTTCTGACTTAGAATATGTGGACAACTACAAATACCTAGGTGTCTGGTTAGACTGTAAACTCTCCTTCCAGACTCACATTAAACAGTGCCACCCGTTTTGTCACCAAAGCCCCATATACTACCCACCACTGCAACCTGTACGCTCTCGTTGGCTGGCCGCCTCTCCTTCCGGTTCTCTGCTGCCAATGATTGGAAAATCACTAAAGCTGGAGACTCTTACCTCCCTCACTAGCTTTAAGCACCAGCTGTCAGAGCAGCTCACAGATCTCTACACCTGTACACAGCTCATCTCTAAATAGCCCATCCAATCTACCTCATTCCCATACTGTATTTATTTATTTATCTTGCTCCTTTGCACCCCAGTATCTCTACTTGCACATTCTACCATTCCAGTGTTTAATTGCTATATTGTAATTACTTTGCCACCACGGCCTATTTATTGCCTTACCTCTCTTATCCTACCTCATTTGCACATTCTGTATATATATTTCTCTACTGTATTATTTATTGTATGTTTGTTTATTCCATGTGTAACTCTGTGTTGTTGTATGTGTCGAACTGCTTTGCTTTATCTTGGCCAGGTTGCAGTTGCAAATGAGAACTTGTTCTCAACTAGCCTACCTGGTTAAATGAAGGTGAAATAAAATAAATAAATAAGGGGCTTGGGTGACAAAACAGATGGCACTGTGATAGACTTCATCCAGTTTGCTGAGTACACTATTGTAAGCTATTATGTAGATGACATCGCCAAAGTCGAGGATCAGTAGGATAGTCAGATTTACTAGGGTAAGTTTGGCGGCGTGAGTGAAAGAGGCTTTGTTGCGAAATATAAAGCCAATTCTAGATTTGATTTTGGATTGGAGATGTTTAATATGAGTCTGGAAGGAGAGTTTACAGTCTAGCCAGACACCTAGGTATTTGTAGTTGTCCACATATTCTAGGTCAGAACTGTTCAGGGTAGTGATGCTAGTCGGGCGGGCGGATGCGGGCAGTGAACGGTTGAAAAGCATGCATTTGGGTTTACTAGCATTTAAGGGCAGTTGGAGGCCATGGAAGGAGTGTTGTATGGCATTGAAGCTCGTTTGGAGGTTAGTTAACACAGTGTCCGAAGAAGGGCCAGATGTATACAGAATGGTGTCGTCTGCGTAGAGGTGGATCAGAGAATCACCAGCAGCAAGAGCAACGTCATTGATATATACAGAGAAAAGAGTCGGCCTCATATTTCTCATGCAGCACGACATCTCCTTCACATAGAGTTGATCATGCTGTTGATTGTGGCCTGTGGAATGTCCCACTCCTCTTCAATTGCCGTGGGAAGTTGCTGGAACACGCTGTCGTACAAGTCGATCCAGAGCATCCCAAACATGTTCATTGGGTTACATGTCTGGAGAGACGGTTTCTGACAGTTTGTGCAGAAATTCTTCAATTTCATCAGCTTCCCGGGTGGCTGGTCTCAGACGATCCCGCAGGTGAAGAAGCTGGATGTGGAGGACCTGGGTTGGCATGGTTACACGTGGTCTGCGATTGTGAGGCCGGATGGACGTACTGAAAAATTCTCTAGAACGATGTGGCTTATTGTAGAGACATTAAATTATCTGGCGACAGCCCTGCAGTCAGCATTTCAATTGCACGCTCCCTTAAAACTTGACACATCTGTGGCCTTGTGTTGTGTGACAAAACTGCACATTTTAGAGTGGCCTTTTAATGTCCCTAGCACAAGGTGCATCTGTGTAATGATCATGCTGTTTAATCAGATTCTTGAAATTCCACACCTGTCAGGTGTAAGAAATACAGTATATTGGCAAAGGGGAAATGCTCAATAACAGGGATGTTAACACATGTGTGTACAAAGTGAGAGAAATAAGATTTTGGGTGTATGGAACATTTCTAGGATATTTTATTTCAGCTCATGAAACATGGGTCCAACACTTTACATGTTGCATTCATATTTTAGTTCAGTTTATATTGAAATGTATTATTTCCCGTATGGGTCCGTATTCTACCACCCACCCTGCTATCCTCTGTCTTTCCTCCCTTCTTCCTTCCCTCTCGCATGCGCTGCAGTATCTATACGTCAATTGCCCATTCTCTTTGTGGTGTGTGTGTGTCTCCGCGCTGTCAAAGGCTCTTAGCACTCAGGCTTAGTGCTCAGATTCTCTGAATAACAGATTGATTGTGCATCTCTCTGCTAATTCTAATGAGGAGCCCAATCCCCTCCAGTCGGTTAGCAATGGAGACAGAGGCCGCATCCCAAATGGCACCCTATACATGTATAGAGCACTACTTTTACCAATTTTCGGATCTGGTCAAAAGTAGTGCACTATATAGGGAAAAGGGTGCCATTTGGGTAGCACAAGACACCTTTTCTCTCTCTCGCTCTCTCTTCTGCCTGGTGGAGGAAAATTAGCCTGAGTGATGAGTCTGTTGTTAGAGACAATCAATTTGTCATCATAAGGCCTCTGTAAAAAGGGCCACCTGTGGCCAATTGTGACTCATAGACATGCAGCCACACACCCCGGCCTTCCTGTCATTCTGAATTAAGCACACTCCCCTAAAAGGTTTCATCACATCACGAGGGGACATATAAAGGACACAAATAACAGGAATGACATACTGTAGTCTCTCCTATTCCTCCTATTCCTAGCTCATCTCTGAATGTCATTGATATAGAGAACCACCTGCAATGTAACTCAAAGCTAAGGGTCTAGCGTAGGGCTGCCCAACCCTCTTCCTGGAGATCTACTGTCCTGTAGGTTTTCAGTCCAACCCTAATTTAACGTATCTGATTCAGCTAGGTAAGGTCTTGTTGAGCAGCTAATAAGTAGAATCAGGTGTGTTAAATTAGGGTTGGACTGAACACCCACAGGAAGGTAGATCTCCAGGACGAGGGTTGGGCAGCCCTGGTCTAGCGTCATGAGGGTTGATTCGTTTGTAGCCTAGCAGAAGATATTGGTTATGATGGTCCAGTTTTTTTTATATTAAAATGAGCATCCATTTACTTGGCTGTCTCATAGAAACCCCTAGCAACCCCTAGGGAATGTCTTAACATAACAATGTAAGTCGGCTTTGTGCACGTGCGTCTAGGGTAATTGTGTTAATGTTTGTGTCCCAAATAGCACCAAAGACCTATATAGTGCTCTACTTTTGAACAAAACCCTATGTAGTGCACTATAAAGGAAATAGGGTGCCATTTGGGACACACTCCTAACGCACACACACACACACCCATATAGAAAGCCCCACCCCTATCCATGAGTCTTTGAGAGTCTCATTGGGATCAATGTAATTTGCTGGCCCCTGGCGGGCTTCAAGTTGCTCTATTTGCCAGAAACATTCTCCCCAACACAGCACTCTCTCTACATATACTAATGTATTTGTTCCCTGGAAACCAGACTCACAGACTAAAAGGGGGCTGTAGGTACATCACCCCCAAAATATAAAAGCTCGAAAGATACATGCAAGAGATTATATCTCAGCATTTCCTTTTACAAATGTTTTACAGCATATTCTCATATCTTGATCTTTTCTTTTTTTCTCTGAACACAAACATGTGGTTCTCCCTATACAGGGCACTCCTTCCCACTGGGCACACCATGTCATTTCAACCTTTATTCACCCACTCAAAAGAACAGCCAACAGTAAAATATATATTTTTTAAATGTCGGTACAATTGAGTTTGAAAATTATACTCGACTAATAATCGACTACATTATGTGGTTGAGCACACATTGTGATCTGATTGGACAAAACACCATGATTTCAACAAGGATTATGACCAATCCTCGAAGCGTGTTGATTATACGTTTAGAAGTAGTTGCCATTTTGTGATGTAGGCTTCCTTACATTAAAAAAGGATAAAAGCCTAAGTTAAGAATATTAAAACAAACTGTATCAACCAGGACATTTCTAATGTTGCACTGTCTTGAAAAGCACCTCGATGCGTATAATACATTTGGCACCATGTGTAGAATTGTATCTTCCAGATTTAGGGTCTATACTACTGTTGGCTATTGCCATTCTGTGTAACAAAATTAGAGCAGTAACTTGAAAGAGCATTGTTTAAGCCTTAGTCCATGTAAAAACTGTTACGCAAAAAAATGTTGGTCTTAGTCAAGAGCGTTTGAAATGAAAATGTATTGCGCCACAAAATAGATGTACAGGCTTCTGGAAACACAAATTAGATGTACAATACTTTTTTAAAAGGCTCTGTTGGAACAGGCTTTGAAGCTTATAACATCTTAAGAACTCTCATCCCCTTACTCATTGGCTCTCCCACTGCCACCCTTGCGGTCAAGTGCAAATTTCAGGTTGGAGTTGTCAAAGTCCCTCTTCCCATGTTTCCTTTCATATTCATCATCGACATGAGACCATTTCTCAGGGTTCTGTATAGGACACAAAATATGCACTTTACAAGCAACACACCATGAAATAATTTTAAAGTGAAACAAATATGGTAGTTATAATAGTTAATCTGTGCATTCTCCGTACAGGTGCATTGCCCGCTTCACCCTTTGCAAATATTTGAGATATGATGTTGAAATCTTTGGAGGCACATGGAAGATGGAAGAAGTTGTCAGTCCGAGTGTGGTAAATAACATCACAGACAATGTTTCCATTGTCTTTTATTTCTTTGACAAATGTCCTGGAGGAGGACGCTGTAACTGTATCACTATAGACACTCTTGCTCATCTCAACAAAGTGCATCACCAGCTGTTTGGCATAATCAAGGTAATTATGTCATCATCTGAATCTCGCTAAATTGACATGGCTACACGAAGGGACATAAAGTGGTGATAGACCTTTTTGGAAACATCGTTCCATACTATGGGACCCGTGTAGAGCACAAACTGCCTGTACTCAGTGGCCTTCCATCGGTCAAGTTTTGCCAGTGACCGAGGATGTTGGGCAAATTCTTTTGGCAATAAGCCTTGAAAAGAGATCAGAGCCTCTGACAACTTGGTTTTCTGAGAGGAAGAAAGTCTGCATGTTCTAAGACCTCGTTTAAGAAAAAAAAATCCTCTTCATGACACCCATGCAACCTATATACAGTATCAGTCAAAAGTTTGGACACCTACTCATTCCAGGGTTTTCCTTATTTTTTTGTTCACCATGTAGAATAATATTGAAGACATCACAACTATGAAATAACACAAATGGAATCCTGTAGTAACCAAAAAAGTGTTAAAAGTTCTTAGGGCTAGGGGGCAGTATTCGGGAGTTTGGATGAATGAGGTTCCCAAAGTAAACTGCCTCTTACTCAAGCCCAGAAGCTAGGATATGCATATAATTAGTATTGGATAGAAAACACTCTAAAGTTTACAAAACTGTTAAAATAATGTATTTGAGTATAACAGAACTGATATGGCAGGCAAAAACCTGAGGAGAATTCAACCAGAAAATATTTGTTTTCAGCTCACCCCTGATTACTATGGCTGTCAATGGGAATAGAAAAGGAATACCTCCCATATTGCAGTTCCTATTGCTTCCACTAGATGTCAGTCTTTAGAAAAAGGCTCCCATTTTGGCTGTAATGTTTGTTAAGGGCGCGTACTTCGTTATTTATCTTCGGTAATGGTCTCTTAAATTGTATCATTTATTTACATATTAGGGTACCTGAGGATTGATTAGGAACGTTGTTTGATATGTTTGGAAGAAGTTTATTGGTAACTTATGGGATTCATTTGTATGCATTTTGAACGAGGGAAACCGGTGGATTATTGAGTCAAGCGTGCCAATGAAGCTGACTTTTTTGGGATATAACGAAGGACTTTATCGAACAAAAGGACCATTTGTTATGTAGCTGGGACCCTTGTGATTGCAACCAGAGGAAGATCTTCAAAGGTAAGTGATTTATTTTATCGCTATTTCTGACTTTCAGAAAGCCTCTGCTTTGTTGGAAATGTATGTAATGCTTTTTTTGTGCGGGGCACTGTCCTCAGATAATCGCGTGGTGTGCTTTCGCCGTAAAGCCTTTTTGAAATCTGACAAAGCAGCTGGATTAACAAGAAGATAAGCTTTTAAATGATGTATGACACTTGTATTTTCATGAATGCTTAATATTAAGATTTTTGTAATTTGAATTTCGCGCTCTGCAATTTCACCGGATGTTGTCAAGCAGGGACGCCTAGCGTCCAATCGTCCTTAAGACGTTTTTAAACAAATTGAAAGCCACCCTTTGCCTTGATGACAGCTTTGCGCACTCTTGGAATTCTCTCAACTAGCTTCATCAGCTAGTCACCTGGAATACATTTCAATTAACAGGTGCGCCTTGTTAAAAGTTAACTTATGGAAAATCTATCTTTCTTAAATTATTTGAGAAAATCAGTTGTGTTGTGGCAAGGTAGGGTTGGTATACAGAAGACAGCCCTATTTGGTAAAGACCAAGTCCATATTATGGCAAGAACAACTCAAATAAGCAAAGAGACAACAGTCCATCATTACTTTAAGACATGAAGGTCAGTCAATCAGAAAATGTCAAGAAGTTTCTTTAAGCTAAGTAGCAAAAACCATCAAGCGCTATGTTGAAAGTGTCTCTCATGGGGACCACCACAGGAAAGGAAAACCCAGAGTTTCCTCTGCTGCAGAGGATAAGTTCATTAGAGTTACCATTCTGAGAAATTGCAGCCCAAATAAATGCTTCACAGAGTTCAACTAACAAACACATCTCAACCTCAACTGTTCAGAGGAGACTGTGTGAATCAGGCCTTCATGGTCAAATTTCTGCAAAGAAACCACTACTAAAGGACACCAATAAGAAGAGACTTGCTTGGGCCAAGAAACATGAGCAATGAACATTAGACCGGTGGAAATCTGTCCTTTGGTCTAATGAGTCCAAATTTGAGATTTTTGGTTCCAACCGCCGTGTCTTTATTAACACGCAGAGTAGGTGAATGGATGATCTCCGCATGTGTGGTTCCCACCATGAAGCATGGAGGAGGAGGTGTGATGATGCCTTGTTGGTGACACTGTTGGTGATGTATTTATAATTCAAGGCACACTTAACCAGCATGGCTACTACAACATTCTGCAGAGAAATGCCATCCCATCTGGTTTGTGCTTAGTGGGACTATCATTTGTTTTTCAACAGAACAATGACCCAACACACCTCCAGGCTGTGTGAGGGCTATTTGACCAAGAAGGAAAGTGATGGAGTGCTGCATCAGATGACCTGGCCTCTACAATCACCCAACCTCAACCCAATTGAGATTGTTTGGGATGAGTTGGACCACAGAGTGAAAGAAAAGCAGCCAACAAGTGCTCAGCATATGTGGGAACTCCTTCAAGACTGTTGGAATAGCATTCCAGGTGAAGCTGGTTGAGAGAATGCCAAGAGTGTGCAAAGCTGTCATCAAGGCAAAGGGTGTCTACTTGAAAGTATCTCAAATATAAAATATTTAAATTTCTTTAACACTTTTTTGGTTACTACATGATTCCATATTTGTTATTTCATAGTGTGGATGTCTTCAGTATTATTCTACAATGTAGAAAATAGTAAAACATAAAGAAAACCCCTTGAATGAGTGGGTGTTTCCAAACTTTTGACTGGTATTGTACATATAATCTAATGGAAACCCTGAAATACAAGAATCTCCAGCGTCTATTGATGGAGCAGTAGTTACCAGATACCTAGCGATGTAGGCAAAGTTTTTGAATTCACCATAATTTCTCTCTGGATGTGTCCCCTCAGAGTGCAACACTACCCTTCCGTTCCAAGAGACTTTAATCTGACATCTTTCACATGCGACTCTGGCGGCTCCTGACTGACGGGCGGCTCTGGCGGCTCCTGACTGACGGGCGGCTCTGGCGGCTCCGGACAGTAGGGCTGCTCTGAAGGCGGCTCTGGAGGCGCCGGACAGGAGGGGAACCTGGAGGGAGGAGACAGAGAGACAGCCTGGTGCGTGGGGCTGCCACAGGAGGCCTGGTGCGTGGAGGAGGCACCGGATGGACCGGACCGTGGAGGCGCACTGGAGGTCTCGAGCACCGAGCCTGCACAACCTGACCTGGCTGGATACTCCCTGTAGCCCGGCAAGTGCAGCGGGGTGGAACAGACCGCACTGGGCTGTGCTGGCGAACCAGGGACACCGTGCGTAGGGCTGGTGCCATATAATCCGGGCCGAGGAGACGCACTGGAGACCAGATGCGCTGAGCCGGCTTCATTACTCCTGGCTCGATGCCCACTCTAGCCCGGCCGATACGAGGAGCTGCGATGTAGCGCACCGGGCTATGCCTGCGCACTGGAGACACCTTGCGCCTCACGGCATAACACGGCGGCTACCCGGTCAACCTCTCGTCCCTGTTGCGCTGCCGTGCTAGCTCGGCTTTGGCTGCCTCCAGCTCTTCCCTGGGGCTGCGATATTCCCCAGCCTGTGCCCAGGGTCCCTTACCGTCCAAAATCTCCTCCCAAGTCCAGGAGTCCAGAACCCTCTGCTCCTGGTTACCACGCTGCTTGGTCCGGTTGTTGTGGGTGGTTCTGTAACGATTCTCCTCCTCTTCAACGATTAACAGCTGCCTCTGATTGGGAACCATATCAGGCCAAACACATAGAAATATAAACAAAAGAACAAAACATAGAATGCCCACCCCAACTCACGCCCTACCAACCTAAAATAGAGACATACAAAAGGAACTAAGGTCAGGACGTGACACAAAGAGGCGACATAATTACAATTTAGCATTAACACTGGAGTGACAGATGTGCAGATGATGATGTGCAAGTAGAGATACTGGGGTGAAAAAAAGAAACAATATTTATCTATTTACAGGTACAGTAAACGTTAAGATGCTCTGGCAGCTGGTGCTTAAAGTTAGAGAGGGATAATAAGTCTCCAGCTTCAGTGATTTTTACAATTCGTTCCAGTCATTGGCAGCAGATAACTGTAAGGAAAGGCAGCCAAAGTAAGTGTTGGCTTTGGGGATGACCAGTGAGATATACCTGCTGGAGCACATGCTACAGGTGGGTGTTGCTATGGTGACCAGTGAGCTGAGATAATGCAGGGCTTTAGCAAGCAAAGACTTATAGATGACATGGAGCCAGTGGGTTTGGCAACGAATATGTAGCGAGGACCAGCCAACGAGAGCATGCAGGCGACAGTGGTGGGTAGTATATGGGGCTTTGGTGACAAAATGGATGGCACTGTGATAGACTACATCCATTTGAGTAGAGTGTTGGAGGCTATTTTGTAAATTACATCGCCGAAGTCAAGGATCGGTATGATAGTCAGTTTAACGAGGGTAGCATGAGTGAAGGAGGTTTTGTTGTGGAATAGAAAGCCGATTCTACATTTTATTTTGGATTAGAAATGTTTAATGTAAGTCTAGGTGGAGAGTTTACAGTCTAACCAGACACCTAGGTATTTGTAGTTGTCCACATATAAGTCAGAACCGTCCAGAGTAGTGATGCTGGACGGACGGGCGGGCAGGTGCGGGCAGCGATCGGTTGAAGAGCATGCATTTAGTTTTACTTGCATTTAAGAGCAGTTGGAGGCCAATAAGAATGTTGTGATTGACAGAGTCGAAAGCCTTAGCCAGGTCGATGAATACGGCTGCACAGTAATGTCTCTGATCGATGGCGGTTATGATATTGTTTAGGACTTTGAGCGTGGCTGAGGTGCACCCATGACCAGCTCTGAAACCAGATTGCATAGCGGAGAAGGTACAGTGGGATTTGAAATGGTCGGTGATCTGTTTGTTAACTTGGCTTTCGAAGACCTAAGAAAGGCAGGGTAGAATAGATATAGGTCTGTAGCAGTTTGGGTCTAGAGTGTCTCCCCCTTTGAAGAGGGGGATGACCACGGCACCTTTACAATCTATGGAATTCTCAGATGATATGAAAGAGAGGTTGAACAGGCTAGTAATAGGGATTGAAACAATTTCGGCAGATAATTTTAGAAAGAGTGGGTCCAGATTTCTAGCCCGGCTGATTTGTAGGGGTCAAGATTTTGCAGCTCTTTCAGAACATCAGCTATCTGAATTGGGTGAAGGAGAAGTTTGGGCGAGTTGCTGTGGGGAGCGCAGGGCTGTTCACCTGGGTAGGGGTAGCCAGGTGAAAAGCATGGCCAGCCGTAGAAAAATGCTTTTATAGTGGATTTATCGGTAGTAACAGCGTTTCCTAGCCTCAGTGCAGTGGGCAGCTGTGAGGACGTGCACTTATTCTCCATGGACTTTAGTGTCCCAGAACTTTTTTGAGTTTGTGGTACAGGATGCAAATTTCTGCTAGCCTTAGCTTTCCTAACTGCCTATGTATATTTGTTCCTAACTTCCCTGAAAAGTTGCATATCACGGGGGCTGTTCGATGCTAATGTAGAACACCACAGGATGTTTTTGTGCTGGTCAAGGGCAGTCAGGTCTGGAGAGAACCAGAGGCTATATCTGTTCCTGGTTCAAACTTTTTTGAATGGGGCATCACCATATTTAAGATGGTGAGGAAGGCACTTTTAAAGAATAACCAGGCATCCTCTACTGACGGGATGAGGTCAATATCCTTCCAGGATACCTGGGCCAGGTCGATTAGAAAAGCCTGCTCGCTGAAATGTTTTAGGGAGCGTTTGACAGGGATGAGGTGTGGTCATTTTCCCGCGGACCCATTACGGACACAGGCAATGATGCAGTGACCGCTGAGATCCTGGTTAAAGACAGCATAGGTGTATTTAGAGGGCAAGTTTGTCAGGATGATATCTGAGAGGGTGCTCATGGTTACGGATTTAGGGTTGTACCTGGTAGGTTCCTTGATCATTTGTGTGAGATTGAGGGCATCTAGCTGAGATCGTAGGATGGCCGGGGTGTTAAACATATCCCAGTTTAGGTCACCTACCAGTACGAACTCTGAAGATAGATGGGGGCAATCAATTCACATATGGTGTCCAGGGCACAGCTGGAACTCGCTCTGCAGTAGATTGCAACTCCGCCCCTTTTGGCAGTTCTATCTTGTCGGAAAATGTTGTAGTTGGGGATGGAAAGCCAGGATTCAGACACGGCTAGGACATCAGGGTTGGCAGAGTGTGCTAATGTAGTGAATAAAACAAACTTAGGAAGGAGGCTTCTGATGTTTTAACATGCATGAGTTGACATGATAGCTCAGCAGAAAAAAATACAGTTTGTTTCCTCAATTAAGCACTGTACCTGGAGGTAAGCATCTGGATGGTTGACTCGTTCTCACTGATGTACATTATCCTTCATATACCAGTTGAGGCAGAAATCATTTGATTGTGGCTTCTTATTTTATTTCAAAATAAGTACTGTATCTCTTTATTTAGATTGATGGCATGACGTTAAAACAATGACATTGATTCAAACATATCATTTTACTATCAACATTAAAAGGTTAAGGTTAAATCAAATGTCTTATCAAGTATGCAATTCAACAATTTCACCCGCCCAGTGGATAAGATGAAAAACAGATGTTGATTAAAACATGATGATTACGTTGGAAATAGATTGATGTAACAACCTGTTAGTCAGGTTAAGTCAATGTACTTAAGTTGAAGTTTCACCCTAAGAGAAAAAGGGAGAGAAGCACACGCACCAGATGGTAGTATGGGATGCACCTCCGTCACTCGGCCGCGTCATTGCCATTGTTGTCATGCTCCATAGACGCCGCAGCCACCACATTGTATACAGAACAAAACTATACAGTAAACGCAACATGCAACAATTTCAAAGATTTTTCGACGTTACAGTTCATATAAGGAAATCAGTCAATTGAAATGAATTACGCCCTAATCTATTGATTTCACATTACTGGGCAGGGGCGTAGCCATGGGTGGGCCTGGGAGGGCATAGACCCACCCATTTGGGAGCCAGGCCGATGTACTGGGAGCCAGGTCAAGCCAATCATAATTAGTTTTCCCCACAAAAGGGCTTTATTACAGACAGAAATTCTCCTCAGCATGTGGAGGTCCTGGGATGTCGTTATACGTGGTCTGTGGTTGTGAGGCCAGTTGGACGTACTGCTAAATTCTCAAAAATTACGTTGTAGGTGGCTAATGGTAGAGAAATTAACATTAAATTATCTGGCAACAGCTCTGGTGGACATTCATGTAGTCAGCTTTCCAATTGCACAATCCCTCAAAACCCAAGACATCTGTGGCATTGTGTTGTGTGACAAGACTGCACATGTTTTAAAGTGGCCTTTTATTGTCTCATGTACATGGTGCACCTGTGTAATTATCATGCTGTTTAATCAGCTTCTTGATATGCCACACCTGTAAGGGGTCTGGATTATCTTGACAAAGGATGAAATGCTTTTACACATTTGTGTACAAAATTTGAGAGAAATAAGCTTTTTAGTCATATGGAAATGTCTGAGATCTTTGAACGGGAGCTAATGACTGTTCTGCCCAGTGATGTAGTCGAGTCACTAACTCTTGAGTCCGAATCGAGTCCCAAGTCCCCTCTGCTCGAGTCCAAGTCTGAGTCACGGGTCGAGTCACGAGTCGAGTCACAAGTCCCTATGGCTGACGTCCAATCCCTCATGCTCAAGCCCTAGTTCAAGTGCTCAAGTCTGAGTCACAGGGTCCACGTGAACACAAAATTAAGTTAGTTACCCAGTCAGATATACTGTAGTGGTAAGAGATATTTACTTAACAAATTGTTTGCATTTTCCATTCTTTCTGTGCCACCAAATGTTTTCATACAGGCTACTGGGGATGTTATCAGGGACATGTTCAGTTGCAAAACGTTCTCAAAATTTGCAGATAGAAATTCAATGAATAGAGCTGACATTATTCCTTATTCAAGATGTCAGAGAGGCATGTTTGTTCTACATATCATATTTCTATCCAACCTGGTCTCAGAGGATTTCGTATTATTCTGTACCTAAATCTGAGACACTCCATTTAGTATGATATGTTATGTTTCTTATGGTATGCATACATTTCTGGATGTCCATCGCCTATTTGATATGATATGCTATGAATTACAATTAGTATTATGTTCAGAATTTCTTTAATGTACAATTTGTTACGAATTCTAGCTAGATAGCAAATATTGGCCAGCTAGCTAATGTTAGCCAACATAAACGTCAGGGTTAACTTCTCTAGGGTAGGGGACAGCATTGGGAATTTTGGATGAAAAGAATGCCCAAATTAAACTGCCTGCTACTCTGCCATAAAAGCTAGAATATGCATATAGTAGTAGATTTGGGTAGAAAACACTCTGAAGTTTCTAAAACTGTTTGAATGATGTATGTGAGTATAACATAACTTATATGGCAGACAAAAACCTGAGAAAAAATCCAACCAGGAAGTGGGAAATCTGAGGTTTGTAATTTTTCGACTCTTGCCCTATCGAATACAGTGTCTATGGGGTCATGGTGCACTTCCTAAGGCTTCCACTAGATAGCAACAGTCTTTAGAACCTTGTTTGATGCTTCTACTGTGAAGTGGGGCCGAATGAGAGGGGAATGAGTCAGAGGTCTGGCAGCAGCCACGAGCTCAGAGTCGCGCATTCACGTGAGAGCGACCTCGCGTTCCATTGCTCTTCTACAGACAAAAGAGTTCTCTGGTTGGAACATTATTGAAGGTTTATGTTAAAAACATCCTAAAGATTGATTCTTTACATCGTTTGACATGTTTCTATGGACTGTAACAGTACTTTTTGACATTTGGTCTGCTCCTAGAGAACGCACTTTGTGACTTTGGATTTGTTTACAAAACACGCTAACAGAAGTAGCCATTTGGACATAATCTAACAAATCAAACATTTATTATGGAACTGGGATTCCTGGGAGTGCATTCTGATGAAGATCATCAAAGGTAAGTGAATATTTATAATGCTATTTCTGACTAATTTTGACTCCAGCATGGCGGATATCAATTTGGCTTGATTTGTCGTCTGAGCGCCATACTCAGGTTATTGCTTGGTTTGCTTTTTACCATAAAGTTTTTTTTAAATCTGACACAGCGGTTGCATTAAGGAGAAGTAAATCTTTAATTCTGTGAATAACACTTGTATCGTTTATGAATGTTTAATATGAGTATTTCTGTAAATTGATGTGGCTCTCTGCAAAATCACCGGATGTTTTGGAACTACTGAACATAACGCACCAATGTAAACTCAGATTTTTGGATATAAATATGAACATACATACATGTATTGTGTAACATGAAGTCCTATGAGTGTCATCTGATGAAGCTCATCAAATGTTAGTGATTAATTTTATCTATATTTCTGATTTGTGACTCCTCTCTTTGGCTGGAAAAATGGCTGTGTTTTTCTGTGACTTGGCTCTGACCTAACATAATCATTTGGTTTGCTTTCATCGCAAAGACTTTTTGAAATCGGACACTGTGGCTGGATTCACAACAGGTGTATCTTTAAAATGGTGTAAAATACATGTATGTTTGAGGAATTTTTATAATTATGGGATTTCTGTTGTTTTGAATTTGGCGCCCTGCAGTTTCACTGGCTGTTGACAGGTGGGAAGCTTCCGTCCCACGTACCCTATTAAGGTTAAAATACAAAAATTGTTTATGAGATTCGAACTGGCAACCTTTGGGTTGCTAGACGTTTGTGTTATACGCTCACCTATCCACCCTGAAAATGCTACTTTAATTTTTGCATTAAGTAACCATCTGTCTTATGTAACCATGTCTTACTAATTTGAGTGTCCCGGATTTACATTTACTATGTTATGTCTAGTCTATGAGACACGGCTGTTCTATCTGAAAGTTCCAGAACATTGCATCTGTAACGACTCTCGTGGGTTGAAGAAGGAGACCAAGGTGCAGCGTCGTAGGCGTTCATGATTTTTAATTCAACTGAACACCGCAACAAAATAACAAAGCAGAAAAAGCGAAAGCGCACAGTTCTGTCAGACAGCTAAACAGAAAATAACTCCCCACAAAACCCAAAAGGAAAATCACAACTTATATACGATCCCCAATCAGAGACAACGATAGACAGCTGCCTCTGATTGGGAACCACACATGGCAAAAACAAAGAAATAGAAAACATAGAAACAGAAAACCTAGAATGCCCACCCTAATCACACCCTGACCTAACCAAAAACAGATAAATAAAAGGCTCTCTAAGGTCAGGGCATGACAGCATCCTGTTGAACACACTGCAGGTTGCTAGCTATAGCTAGCTAATATGGTATAACCTAAACAAATGGTTAATGTTCCGGTCTGTCACGGTCGTCCTCCTCTTCATCTGAAGAGGAGAGGCGAAAAGGATCAGAGGACCAATATGCGGCGTGGTAAGTGTCAATGGTAAATCTTTAATAAAGAAAGTACTGAACACTGAAAACTATACAAAACCAGTAAACAAAATAACAACCGTGAAGCTAATGTGAGCTGCGCTGAAACAAGCCATCAACATAGACAGAATCACCCACCACAACAGGACCAAGCGGCGTGGTAACGGGCAACGGAAAAAGCAGCAGCAGGAGAAGGAACAGAGGCAGTAGCAACAGGAGCAGCAGCAGCAGCAGTGGGAGAGGCTGCACTACTTGGAGAAATGGACTTGGGAGGAGATTCTAGACGGGAAAGGACCCTGGGCAGAGCCAGGGGAATATTGCCGCCCCAAAGCCGAGCTGAAGGCAGCAAAAGCAGAGAGGCGGCATTATGAGGAGCTAGCACGGCAGAGCGGATGGAGACCCGAGAGTCAGCCCCAAAAATTTCTTGGGGGGGGGGACACAGGAAGTGTGGCGAAGCCAGGTAGGAGACCTGCTCTACGCATCTGGTCTCCAGTGCGTCTCCTTGGGCCGGCTTACATGGCACCAGCCTTGCGCACGGTGTCCCCGGTTCGCCTGCATAGCCCAGTGTGGGCTATTCCAACTCGCCGCACTGGCAGGGTGACCGGGACCATTCAACCAGGTAAGGTTGGGCAGGCTCGGTGCTCCAGAGCTCCAGTGCGCCTGCACGGTCCGGTCTATCTGTCACCACCTCCACGCACCAGCCCTTCGGTGGCAGCCCCCCGCACCAGGCTGTCTCTCCGTCTCATCCCTACAGGTGCTCCTTCCTCTCCAGCGTGCTCCTTCCTCTCCAGCGTGCTCCTTCCTCTCCCGTCTGCCCAGCGCCGCCTGAGCTTCCCGTCTGCCCAGCGCCGCCAGTGCCGCCCGTCTGCAAGGAGCCGCCAGTGCCGCCAGTCAGCCAGGGGCCGCCAGTGCCGCCAGTCAGCCAGGGGCCGCCAGTGCCGCCAGTCAGCCAGGGGCCGCCAGTCAGCCAGGGGCCGCCAGTGCTGCCAGTCAGCCAGGGGCCCCTCAGCCCAGAGGCGCCAGAGACCCTCAGCCCAGAGGCGCCAGAGCCCCTCAGCCCAGAGGCGCCAGAGCCCCTCTGTCCCGAGCAGCTGCACCTCTGGCCCGAGCAGCTGCCCCTCTGTCCAGTGGGGTCATGGAGAGGGGTTGCCAGGGTTAGAGAGCCATGGAGGCGGACAATGAGGCGGACTAAGACAATAGTGAAGTGGGGTCCGCGTCCCGCGCTAGAGCCGCCACCGCGGACAGACGCCCACCCAGACCCTCCCCTATAGGTCAAGGTTTTGCGGCCGGAGTCCTTTGGGGGGGGGGGGGGGGGGGGGGGGGGGGTACTGTCACGCTCTGACCTTTATTTCCTTTGTTTTGTATTTATTTAGTATGGTCAGGGCGTGAGTTGGGTGGGCAGTCTATGTTTGTTTTTCTATGATTTGGGTATTGCTATGTTTCGGCCTAGTATGGTTCTCATTCAGAGGCAAGTGTCATTATTTGTCTCTGATTGAGAATCATACTTAGGTAGCCTGGGTTTCACTGTGGGTGATTGTTCCTGTCTCTGTGTTTTCACCAGATAGGGCTGTTTCGGTTTTCGTTACGTTCATTACGTTTATTGTTTTGTAGTGTTTGTATTTAGATTCGTGTTTGCTTCAGTTTAATAAACATGGATCGCAATCTACACGCCGCATTTTGGTCCGACTCTCCTTCACATACAGAAAACCGTGACACGGTCCACAGGTATCCTTGTTTTAGAACAGCACGGGATATGCTTCATGAATGTAAAATGCATCCCGCCAATGCACAATAGAAATAAAAGAACGTAGGGCCAGTATTATGGGTCATATATTTTGAATGGTAATCGCTAGAATTAAGTTGTTTCTTCTGAAGAATAGAAGGAGATTTTACTAGTACATTGGCAACAGAACCTGGCTATGAAATGCAGTGGGGGGATTGAGCAAGACTATACATTAAAAAAATTGTATTTCCTTCAAGGGAGAGAACTCTTGTTTTACTATTCACCTTAATGCTGCTATTGTTTTTAATTTTGTAAAGCAGCTTTTATTTATTAACCAGGCAAAGGGTGTCACACCCTGATCTGTTTCACGTCTTTGTGTTTGTCTTCACCCCCTTCCAGGTGTCGCCAATCTTCCCCATTATCCCAGTGTATTTATACCTGTGTTCTCTGTTTGTCTGTTGCCAGTTTGTTTGTTCGTCAAGCCTACCAGCATTTTTCCCCTTGCTTCTGTCTGTTTTTAGTTCCTGTTTTTTAGTTTTCCAGGTTTTGACCTTTCTGCCTGCCCTGACCGTGAGCCTGCCGTTTCTGTACCTTGTCACGCCAACGTAGATTATTGACCTCTGCCTGCCTTGACCCCGAGACTGCCTCCCGTTCTGTACCTTTTGGACTCTGATCTGGATTACTGACCTCTGCCTGCCTTTGACCTGTCGTTTTTCCTGCCCCCTGTTCTAGTAATAAACTTTTGTTACTTTGACATTGTCTGCATCTGGGTCTTCCCTGTAACGTGATAAAAGGTATCTAACTAGAAGGCTGGAGGTGACTGGTTAGCTACGGGGAAGCAAGAGAGTCAGCAGCACAATGTGTATAATCGGAGATGGAGCATGTCTGCCTGTCTGCCCAAACTCATTGCTTGCTCCCCCGCAGCTCACCAGCTGATGTAGGCTAGGCTGTGTGTCTGGTTTGGTGCATCCTCCTACTGCTGAACAGAACTGCACTGCAAATCTGTGCTGCTAATAATCATTGTGCTTATCACTGAAAAGCAGGTTTTTGTCACAGAGATAATTTCACCTTGTCTTGTTTTAGTCAGTTGATAGGACTAATCATTTTCATTTAGTTATAGTTTTTTCTTGGTCAATTGGCACAAAAAAAATTGTTTGACGAATATTTTATTCACAATTGTTGTTGATGAAATGAACACTTCAAATGGCACCCTAATCGCCACATAGTGCACTAGTTTTGATCAGAGTAATGTGGACCATTTGTGATGCAGACATGGTTTGGATGGCCATGATAGAGGATGTAGTATCTATATATTGTTAAAAGACATTGATGTTGACTTCCTCCAGCTCAATAACATCTCATTGAGATCCCAACACATGCAGAACCTCCAGAGAGCTGTAAGCATCAAACACATTTTAACAAGCCCAGACACTTATGAAAATGGAGCTGATGTATGATGCATTATTCAATAAAGTGGATGTGACTCTTATGAGGAGGAGATAAAAGATGTCTCTGGTTTTAAAGTCACATTACAGCAGGAAGTGTTGGAGACTTGCAAAACTTCTTACAGTATCTTAGTTTCGACATGTGATGGTACTGTAAGTGGTACTCAGACAGACATGAGACAGATGCCTGATACTATTGATACGGCATATTATATACAACTATTACAGGAATGATAGTATCTCTATGATTGATACCATCTAGATGGCACATTTGGCTTCTTGGAAGTTCTGGGAACGTATATTTTTACTTTCACATTGGTTGTGGGAACAAAGCCATATGTTTCCTGACCCGTAAAACAGAATGTTTTTTAAACGTTCTGAGAACAGAAGTGAAAATGTTTCTTGTTCTGGGAACATACATTTTTAGGTTGCAGGGAGGTTCTGAAAACATTTTACTCTGGTTTTATTAAGTCACACCATTTTTAGAATGTAGTAAAAACACCAAGTAGAACCACGTGTGTAATGTAGAAACTTGTGCTAAATGTTTTGTGGAAGTACTGAAATTCCCACAGAGGAACATAGTTACTTAATATTGTCTGAACCATTTGAGAACATGACTTTAAAAATCATCTGCACTTCCTGATTTGGCCTGGTTTACCATCAATATTCATCAGTGTTGCCAATTTAGTGACTGTCCAGCGACTTTTACTGGTAAAAGAGGCTAGCGAAAAATGTAACTACTTTTCAGGCTGCCTTTGTGGAGTTTCTATGGATGGTTTTGATAGCATTTATCAACCTTTCCCACACAATTCTGCCGCAAACGAGAGTGGGAGAAGCTGTCTGTGCAACAGAAGTCACAGCAATGGCGCACACAAAGGCAGAGAAGCACAAAGGGAGGGGTGTGGCGGGAGAGGGGGTGAAGTCAAATTGGTGCTGTGATGTAGTCACGGCAATGACGAAAGTCATCTAGCGAATTCTAGCTACACCAGTGATGCCAACTTAGCAATTTTGTTGCTAGATTTAGCAACTTTTCAGACTACCCTGGCAACTATTTTTTCAAACAGCACCTAGCAACAAATTTAGCTACTTTAAAAGATATAGTTGGAACTTTTAGCAACTTTTCAAAAGTGATTCAAATGCTAAAATGCATGCATTTTCCCTCTAAATGACACAAAAACTATTTTATCTGTCACACACTCAGTCACAACACACGTGCCTGGCTGCAAAAGTGCATTGTGATTGACGTCAGCAGCAGGTGCTCAGTTTGTGCACAGGCAGCAGAAGGCCGGCAGCAATTTCAGCAAATTGCAAATCATTGTTGGCTGACTCCAGCAGCAGTAGTATGTAGTTGGTCACAAATGTTTGATCTTGATCAGAACTTACAACATCAATCAACATGTCTCAATCAAAATTGTACAGCCAGAAGTACAGAAAAGAGTGGGAGTCTGTACCTGAATTTAATGGGTGTCTGAAGCCAGTAATTGGGGGTGATTGTTGGGCATACTGTGCCTACTGCAAATCAAATATGCTTGCAAAAATGTATGACATCAAAAACCATTGTGCTACAGCAAAGCATATAAACAAATCAAAACCGTACAACCCCACAATGCAGTCTACATTACCACAGTTGGTTAAGAAAACGGATAACTGCAAAAGCTCAGAAGCTACTATGGCAATGGCCATTGCGGAGCATTGTTCACTGCTAGCATGCGACCATTTAGGTATGGCTTGCTAAGCTGCCTTTTCAGATTCTGAAAGAAAAAAGAACTGTTTTGTCCACATTTCTCGGGCTGGTTGAATTGGAGGGGGCGATGCCAGATCAATAGCAAAGGCGGTAGTTGAGTTTCTTGAGAAGTGTAACTTTAAAAAAGAGAATCTTCAAGGTATTGGCACTGATAATCCGTCTGTGATGACTGGGGTGCACAACAGGGTGCACAAGATTTTAAAGGAAGAATGTGCATTGCCCAATTTGGTACTCATCCCCTGTGTGTGCCATTCTTTACAATTGGCTGACAGTGCAGCATCCAACGAAACCATCCCTAGGAGTGTTGAGTACTTAATCATGGAAACCTACAACAGATTTTCGATTTCCCCAAAACTGCGCGAGGCGTACAAAGCAGTGTATGCCACCATTAATTGTGGCCAGAAACCCCTGCAGATCACCAATGTGTGCCACACGTTGGCTATCGATTGAGCCTGTGGTAACTCGTATATTGAGCCAGTGGGAAGAACTGAAACTCCACTTTGAGTTGACCAATGCCAGTGAGCATTGCTACATGGTGGATGTGCTCCACACCATGTACATGGACAAGACCAACTGTGTCTACCTGACATTCTTGTAGTTAATCCTGTCCGATGTACAAGCTGCAGTGAAATTGATGTCCTGAAGGATGCCATTGATGGACATCTCAGTCCATCACCATTCCTTGGGTACCTTTTCGAGAGCATGGTGTACCAACTCAGTCTTGCGCCAGAGGACAAAAAGGACATTTGTGCATAAACTACATTGTTGCCATAATGACAAAGCTAAACAGGTTTTTCAAATGTAATGTATTAAATATATTTTTTTATTATTTCACTTTTACGAACAGTACCAGTCAAAAGTTTGGACACACCTACTCATTCCAGGATTTTTCTTTGTTTTTACTATTTTCTACTTTGTAGAATAGTGATTTATTTATATGCTTTGCTGTAGCACAATGTTTTTTGATGTCATATATTTTTGCAAGCATATCTGATTTGCATGGAATCATGTAATAACCAAAAGAAGTGTTAAACAAATTGAAATATATTTTATATTTGAGATTCTTAAAAGTAGCCAACCATTGCCTTGATGACAGCTTTGCACACTCTTGACATTCTCTCAACCATCTTCATGAGGTGACCTGGAATCCATTTCAATTAACAGGCATGCCTTGTTAAAAGTTAGTTTGTGGAATTTCTTTCCTTCTTAATGCGTTTGAGCCAATCAGTTTTGTTGTGACAATGTAGGGGTGGTATACAGAAGATGGTATTTTACTAAATATGGCTAAGTCCATATTACGGCAAGAACAGCTCAAATAAGCAAAGAGAAACAACAGTCCATCATTACTTTAAGACATGAAGGTCTTTCAAGAACTTTTTGAAAGCTTTTTCAAGTGTAGTCGCAACAACCATCAAGCGCTATGATGAAACTGGCTCTCATGAGGACTGCGACAGGAAAGGAAGACCTAGAGTTAAGTGCATTAGTTACAGCCTCACAAACAACTACGAAAGGACACCAATAAGAAGACACTTGCTTGGGCCAAGAAACATGAGCAATGGACATTAGACCGTGGAAATGTGTCCTTTGGTCTAATGAGTCCAAATTTGAGATTTCTGGTTCCAATCAGAAGAGTAGGTGAACGGATGATCTCAGCATGTGTGGTTCTCACCGTGAAGCTTTTCTAGTGACACTGTCTGTGATTTATTTAGAATTCAAGGCACACTTGACCAGCATGGCTACCACAGCATTCTGCAGCCATATCCCATCCTATCTGGTTTCGGCTTAATCCCACTATCATGTATTTGTCAACAGGACAATGACCAAAAACACACCTCCAGGCTGTGTAAGGGCTATTTGACCAAGAAAGAGAATGATGGATTGCTGCATCAGATGACCTGGCCTCCACAATCACCTGACTTCAACCCAATTGAGATGGTTTGGCATGAGTTGGACTGCAGAGTGAAGGAAAAGCAGCCAACAAGTGCTCAGCATATGTGGGAACTCATTCAAGACTGTTGGAATAGCATTCCAGGTGAAGCTGGTTGAGAGAATGCCAAGGGTGTGCAAATATGCCATCTAGGCAAAGGGTGGATACTTTGAAGCATCTCAAATCTAAAGTATATTTACACTATTTAACACTTTTTTAGTTACAACGTTATTCCATATGTGTTATTTCATAGTTTTGAAAAACCCTTGAATAAGTAGGTGTGTCCAAACTTTTGACTGGTACTGTAAGTATTCAGACCCGTTACATTGGCAGCGATTACAGCCTCATGTCTACTTGGGTATGATGCTACAAGCTTGGCACACCTGTATTTGGGGAGTTTATCCCATTCTTCTCTGCAGATCCTCTCAAGCTCTGTCAGGTTGGATGGGGAGCGTCGCTGCACAGCCAATTTCAGGTCTCTCCAGAGATGTTTGATTGGGTTCAAGTCCGGGGTCTGGCTGGGTCACTCAATGACATTCAGAGAATTGTCCCGAAGGCACAACTGCGTTGTCTTGGCTGTGTGCTTAGGGTCATTATCCCGTTGGAAGGGGGACCTTCACCCCAGTCTGAGGTCCCGAGTGCTCTGGAGCAGGTTTTCATCAAAGATCTCTCTGTACTTTGCTCTGTTCATATTTCCCTCGATCCTGACTAGTCTCCCAGTCCCTGCTTCTGAAAAACATCCCCACAGCATGCTTCACCGTCGGGATGTGCCAGGTTTCCTCCAGATGTGACGCTTGGCATTCAGGCCAAAGAGTTCAATCTTGGTTTCATCATACCAGAGAATCTTGTTTGTCATGGTCTGAGAGTCCTTTAGGCGCGTTTTAAAAAACTCCAAGCGGGGATGTCATGTGCCTTTTACTGAGGAGTGGCTTCCTTCCGCCTGGCCACTCTACCATAAAGGCCTGATTGGTGGAGTGCTGCAGAGATGGTTGTCCTTCTGGAAGTTTATCTGATCTCCACAGAGGAACTCTGGAGCTCTGTCAGATTGACCATTGGGTTGTTGGTCACACCCCGATTGCTCAGTTTGGCAGGGTGACCAGCTGATTTTTGCTCTGACATGCACTGTCAACTGTGGGACCTCATATAGACAGGTGTGTGCCTTTCCAGATCATGTCCAATCAATTGAATTTACCACAGATGGACTCATTCAAGTTGTAGAAAGATCTCAAGGATGATCAATGGAAACAGGATGCACCTGAGCTCAATGTCAATCTCATAGAAAAGGGTCTGAATAATTGTACATAATATATTTAATTTGTAATACATTTGCAAACATTTCTAAAATTCTGTTTTCGCGTTGTCATTTTGGGGTACTGTGTGTAGAATGATGAGGACATATTTTTATTTAATCTATTTTAGAGTAAGGCTGTAATGTAACAAAATGTGGAAAAAGTAAACGGTCGGAATACTGTAGATATAGATATTCTAAACAAAGTGTTTCAATAACTTTCAAGTGTAACAGTTTCATGTAGAATAAACGATCCTTCCCCAAATATTGCAGAAGCAGTGTTCTGCTAATTTAACAATGTGCAAATATTACACTTGTCTTTCATCTTTTATTGTCATTCACAGCCGATACAGATACTATACCTATCAACATTTTGTCTGGTCAAGCTGGCGATACCTTGACAAACGTGTCAGTCATCATACCTTCCTGTATGGTGTCCCCCACCCCCCATTGATAGTACCATTCGATTCAATAATAACTGTGATAACGTTCGTCTAGGTGAGAGGTGTAGGAGTCAGGCGCAGGAGAGCAGGGATGTCTGAGAAGCGTGTTTAATCAGACTGTTCACCAACACAAAAATGGCACAGTCGAAAATACAAACCACACTCTCGAATACTGAGAACTCGTGCAAACACAAGGAGGAACAAACACAGTTCCGACACTCAAAAACACGTGCGTAACCGTGAAACCAACAAACTGTAAATAAAATCGAGCACAATACACAAAAGTCTAATCCCGCACAAACTAAGGCAGGCAACAGGTTACGCTTAAACACACAGAAATTAACGCAAATTAAACCAGCTGTGAAAAAGAATCACAGCCTAAACAAACAGAAAAGGAAAAAGGGATCGGTGGCGGCTAGTAAACCGGCGAAAGCAGAGCGCAGCCCGAACAGGGAGAGGAGTAACCTTCGGTAGAAGTCGTGACAATAACAAGAGGATATACAGTTGAAGTCGGTAGTTTACATACACCTTAGGCAAATACATTTAAACTCAGTTTTTCACAATTCCTGACATTTAATCCAAGTAAAAATTCCCTTTCTTAGGTCAGTTAGGTACACCACTTTATTAAAAGAATGGGAAATGTCAGAATAATAGTAGAGAGTGATTTATTTTAGCTTTTATTTCTTTCATCACATTCCCAGTGGGTCAGAAGTTTACATACACTCAATTAGTATTTGGTAGCATTGCATTGAAATTGTTTAACTTGGGTCAAACGTTTTGAGTAGCCTTCCACAAGCTTCCCACAAAAGGTTGGGTGAATTTTGGCCTATTCCTCCTGACAGAGCTTGTGTAACTGAGTCAGGTTTGTAAGCCTCCTTGCTTGCACACGCTTTTTCAGTTCTGCCCACACATTTCCTATTGGATTGTGGTCAGGGCTTTGTGATGTCCACTCCAATACCTTAACTTTGTTGCCCTTGAGCCATTTTGCCACAACTTTGGATGTATGCTTGGGGTCATTGTCCATTTAGAAGACATTTGCGACCAAGCTTTAACTTAACTGACTGATGTCTTGAGATGTTGCTTCAATATATCCACATAATTTTCTTTCCTCATGATGCCATCTATTTTGTGAAGTGCATCAGTCCCTCCTGCAGCAAAGCACCCCACAACATGATAGTGCCACCCCCGTGCTTCACGGTTGGGATGGTGTTCTTCGGCTTGCAAGCCTCCCCCTTTTTCCTCCAAATATAACAATGGGCATTATGGCCAACAGTTCTATTTTTGTTTCCTCAGACCAGAGGACATTTCTCCAAAAGTACGATCTTCGTCCCCATGTGCAGTTGCAAACCAGAGTCTGGCATTTTTATGGTGGTTTTGGAGCAGTGGCTTCTTCCTTGTTGAGCAGCCTTTAAGGTTATGTCGATATAGGACTCGTTTAACTGTGGATATAAATAGTTTTGTACCTGTTTCCTCCAGCATTGTCACATGGTCCTTTGCTGTTGTTCTGGGATTGATTTGCACTTTTCACACCAAAGTACGTTCATCTCTAGGAGACAGAACGTGTCTCCTTCCTGAGTGGTATGATGGCTGCGTGGTCCCGTGGTGTTTATACGTGCGTACTATTGTTTGTACAGATGAACGTGGTACCTTCAGGCTGTTCCCCCCCATGTCTGTGTGTGAAATTGTTTGTTGTAAAGTGCTTGTGCACTCTGATTGGTTCGCGACGGGTTATTTTGTACCCATATTTTGTTGTTCTGGATGCCGTTGGTTTTGCATATTAAACCGGTCCGGTTATTACCCAGTTCTGCTCTCCTGCGTCTGACTTCCCTGCAGCCAGTCACACACCCCTTACAGCCTTGAAATACATCCACAGGTACACCTCCAATTGACTCAAATGATGTCAGTTAGCCTATCAGAAGCTTCTAAAGCCATGACATACTTTTCTGGAATTTTTCATGCTGTAAAGGGATAGTCAAATTAATGTATGTAAACTTCTGACCCACTGGAATTGTGATACAGTGAATTATTTGTTAAATAATCTGTCTGTTAACAATTGTTGTCCCTCCTGCAGCAAAGCTCCTGCAGCAAAGCACCCAACAACATGATGCTGCCACCCCTGTGCTTCATGGTTGGGATGGTGTTCTTCGGCTTGCAAGCCTCCCCTTTCCCTCCAAACATAACAATGGTCATTATGGCCAAACAGTTCCATTTTTGTTTCATCAGACCAGTGGGAATTTCTCCAAAAAGTACGATCTTTGTCCCCATGTGCAGTTGCAAACCGAAGTCTGGCTTTTCTTTGGTGTTTTTGGAGCAGTGGCTTCTTCCTTGCTGAGCGGCCTTTCAGGTTATGTCGATATAGGACTCGTTTTACTGAGGATATAGATACTGTTGTACCTGTTTTCTACAGCATCTTCACAAGGTCCTTTGCTGTTGTTCTGGGATTTATGTGCACTTTTCGCACCAAAGTACGTTCATCTTAAGGAGACAGAACACCTCTCCTTCCTGAGTGGTATGACGGCTGCATTGTCCCATGGGGTTTATACTTGCGTACTATTGTTTGTACAGATGAACGTGGTACCTGAAGGCGTTTGGAAATTGCTCCCAAGGATGAACCGGGCTTGTGGAGGCCTACAATGTTCTCTCTGAGGTCTTGGCCGATTTCTTTTGATTTTCCCATGATGTCAAGCAAAGAGGCACTGAGTGTCACGCCCTGACCATAGAGGGCCTTTTTATTCTCTATTTTGGTTAGGTCGGGGTGTGACTAAATTGGGTAATCTAGGTTATTTTATTTCTATGTTGGCCTGGTATGGTTCCCAATCAGAGGCAACTGTTTAGCGTTGTCTCTGATTGGGGATCATATTTAGGCAGCCATTTCACCACTGGTTTTTGTGGGATCTTTTTTATGTGTAGTTGTCTGTGAGCACTTACGTGTCGTTTGCTCTTTATTGTTTTTTGTGCGTTTCACGAATAAAAAGATGTGGAACCCATATCACGCTGCGCCTTGGTCCGAATGTTATTTTGATGATCGTGACAGAAAATCCCACCACACCAGGACCAAGCAGCGTGCCCAGGAGGAGAAGGTATTCTGGGCTTGGGAGGAGATCAAGGAGCAGAAGATATCCTGGACTTGGGAGGAAATAATGGGAGGACACGAAAGCCTTCCTAGGAAGCAGACGCAAGGAGAGAAGGGAGGACAGTGACAACGCCGGGGTTCGCTGCCACAAAGAAAGCCCAAAAGACAACCAAAATGATTTTAGGGGGGGCACACGGGGTGGTCGGCGGAGCCGAGGAGTGAACCAGAGCCAATCTGGGAGAAGATGGAGAAATTGGAGGAGAGAGAAATGAGAAAGTTGTTGTGTTGGTGTCTGAGGCACGACATTCACCCTAAGGAGCGTGTTATCAGTCTCATGCCACCTGAGTCAGCTCTCCATAATCGACCTGAGGAGATTGCTATCAGTCTGGTAAAATCTGTGCCGGCTCCACGCACCAGGTCTCCAGTGCTCCTCCCCAGCCCTGTACGTCCTGTGCCAGCTCTCCGCACTCGCCTTGAGGTGTGTGTCACCAGTCCGGTACACCTGTGTCGGCTCCACGCCCTTGGTCTCCAGTACTCCTCCCCAGCCCTGTACGTCCTGTGCCAGCTCTCCGCACTCGCCTTGAGGTGTGTGTCACCAGTCCGGTGCCACCTGTGCCGACTTCACGCACTAGGCCTCCAGTGCGCCTCCCCAGTCCGGTACATCCTGTGCCTGCTCCTCGCACTCGCCCTGAAGTGTGTGTCACCAGTCCGGTGCCACCTGTGCCGACTCCACGCACTAGGCCTCCAGTGCGCCTCCTCAGTCCGGCTCCATGGCCAGACCTGTGGTCTGGGTGGGGGCAAAGTCCGGCACCAGAGCCACCACTGATGCTGGATCCACGGGATGAGCAGGTTCTTCGTCCCACACCGGAGCCGCCAACGATGCTAGAAGCTCACCCGGACCCTCCCCTATAGAGTCAGGTTTTGTCACGAACTGTCACGCCCTGACCAAAGAGAGCCTTTTTATTCTCTATTTTGGTTAGGTCGGGGTGGGACTAGGGTGGGTAATCTAGGTTGTTTTATTTCTATGTTGGTCTGGTATGGTTCCCAATCAGAGGCAGCTGTTTAGCGTTGCGTAGCGTATCTGATTGGGGATCATATTTAGGCAGCCATTGCCCCACTGTTTTTTGTGGGATCTTGTTTATGTGTAGTTGCCTGTGAGCACTCCATAGCTTCACGTGTTGTTTGCTCTTTATTGTTTCTTGTGTATATGTGTCAAGTATGTGTCATGCACAAAGTGGATGTCCTAACCGACTTGCCAAAACTATAGTTTGTTAACAAGACATTTGTGGAGTGGTTGAAAAACGAGTTTTAAATACTCCAACCTAAGTATATGTAAACTTCTGACTTCAACTGTACATTTCCCAATTCATTTAACATGAGATATACATTTTAAACAGGTTGACGTTTATTGTCATGAGTCTTGTCCTGGAGGCTGAACTGAGCAATTTCCCCTTACATAAGGCCAGCTCAAAGTCAAAATCATTATATTATTGTAAACATTCATGAAAACCAAAATTCGCTTTTCGTCTTAATTTAAGGTGAGGGTTAAGCATTAGGGTTAGTAGTGTGATTAAGACTAGGGTTAGGATTACAATCAGATGTTATGACTTTGTGGCTGTGTCAGCTACAGTACTGACCACTCTGCAGAGCTGCCATCAGAAAAAGATTAATGACGGAAAACGCTGTATATGTATATATACATTCCATATTATATGTTGGAATGTATTGAAAATGTATTAAATAATAGTTTTTTAAGTACATTGTTTAGCCAATTATGAATATTTCACGTATGTTGGCAGTTGGCAGTATGTTGGCACTCAATGTTAGTGATGGCTGTTTAACAGTCTGATGGCCTTGAGATAGAAGCAGTTTTTTAGTCTCTCGGTCCCTTACAGGTGCTTTGATGCACCTGTACTGACCTCGCCTTCTGGATGATAGCGGGGTGAACAGGCAGTGGCTCGGGTGGTTGTTTGTCCTTGATGATCTTTTTGGCCTTCCTGTGACATCTGGTGGTGTAGGTGTCCTGGAGGGCAGGTAGTTTGCCCCCGGTGATGCGTTGTGCAGACCTCACTACCCTCTGGAGAGCCTTACAGTTGTGGGTGGAGCAGTTGCCGTACCAGGCGGTGAGTTTGTTTGAGTGTTTTCAGTGACAAGCCAAATTTCTTCAGCCTCCTGAGGTTCAAGAGGTGCTGTTGTGCCTTCTTCACCACGCTGTCTGTGTGGGTGGACCATTTCAGTTTGTCCGTGATGTATACGCCAAGGAACTTAACTTCCCACCTTATCCACTACTGTTCCGTCGATGTGGATAGGGGGGTGCTCCCTCTGCTGTTTCCTGAAGTCCACGATCATCTCCTTTGTTTTGTTGACGTTGAGTATGACAACACACTCCGAGGGCCCTCACCTCCTCCCTGTAGGCTGTCTCGTCGTTGTTGGTAATCAAGCCTACCGCTGTAGTGTCGTCTGCAAACTTTATGATTAAGTTGGAGGCGTGCATGGCCACGCAGTCATGGGTGAACAGGGAGTACAGAAGAGGGCTGAGAACGCATACTTGTGGGGCCCCGGTGTTGAGGATCAGCGGGGTGGAGATGTTGTTTCCTACCCTCACCACCTGGGGGCGGTCCGTCAGAAAGTCCAGGACCCAGCTGCACAGGGCGGGGTCGAAACCCAGGGTCTCGAGCTTAATGACGAGTTTGGAGGGTACTATGGTGTTGAATGCTGAGCTGTAACCGATGAACAGCATTCTTATATAGTCTGCGTTTGAGTTTGAATAAGGGGACGTCACCTTCAAGTCAACCCTTGATGGAATACTTCACAAAATCGCTATGTTCATATCCCAAAACACAGGGGTTTTATTAAAAAAGCAAATGTTGAATGACACACTTTTATTCCCTACGACACTACTTTGATCGTATGTGCTGTGGCCAAAAGTACTGTGATCAAAGTTAGTGCACTTAACAGTATATGGGGAATAGGATGTCATTTGAGACAGGACCAAAGTCCTATAGATACGATTTAACCAGAGTACAGTATTGGCTTGTCCCAAATAACAACCTGTTACCTACAGTGGGGACCGGAATTATTGGGTCCCTTGATTAAGATGAGCAAAATAAATATATTTATAATATATAAAATATATAAAATAAATAATACAAATATGGAGATTTTGTATGCTCACATTTATTTTAAAGTGCATAGTATTTTAGACTAATACATTTGCTCAGAGAGAGAGATTTTTAAACAAAATCTCAGATAAGAGTCTAAATTATTGGATGCCCCATTTTCAATACTCCAGCACCCGCCCATTGCGAGGATAATGACACTGAGCCTTTTTCTAAAATGTTTTATGAGATTGGAGAACACAATTCAAACCCCAGGTTTTCAATGGGGTTTAAATCCGGAGACAGAGATGGCCATTGCAAAATGTTGATTATGTGGTCAATAACCATTTCTTTGTGGATTTTGATGTGTGCTTTGGGTTGTCTTGCTGGAAGATTCACTCGCAGCCAAGTTTCAGGCCTCCTGGCAGAGGCAACCAGGTTGTGGGCTAAAATGTCCTGGTACTTGGTAAAGGTCAAGAAGCCTTTGACCTTAACAAGGGCCCCAGGACCAGTGGAAGCAAAACAGCCCCATAACACCAGAGACCCACCAACTCAGTAGATATAAGGTATTTTCCCCATACGCATTGTTCTTTCGAGGGCCAAACCCACCACCGGTGAGCGATGCAAAAGAGCTGTATTTTCGTGTCATCTGACCATGAACTTTATCATTGCGGAGAAGAAACTAACGTTCCATGGGCGTGGTGTAGGCCGAAACAAGGAGCCGGGGTAGCCAGGCAACACTAGGATGCCAGTGCAGGGCTGGAGGGAGGGAATGAGGAAGTAAAGCCCATATCCCCTGGGAGAGCAACACAACAGTACAGACAGGATATGCAGCACAGCGAATAGGCTCATCTAAATAAAGAACATCAAAAGCCATGGAGATTACGGTGGGTGGGTGGTGTCCTGTTGATCCTGAGATTGTGAGCAGGTAGCTGGCAAAACACTGTTTTGTTTTTTTAACCACACACACTTTATTTAGGTGTGCTTAAAAAGAGATCACCCTTTTACTTTTAAACTTCACTCAAATCAGGAAATGAGCTAAGAACAGCAAAGCCAACTTCAAAGTCATGCAGACATACAGTACTTGCTGCTCGAGATATTTGTCACTTTGAAGGTGATATAAAAAGGAGTTGCTTTATCTTTAGTTTTATCATGACTTTCTGACATAAGCTTTGTTCTGTAAGTCTCCATATTCATAGACTTAATTAAGTCTAGGAACTCCTGACTTTCCACATGACTCATCCGCTATGACACTTTTCCCGACCCCCAAGATTTTAAAAACGAATGAATTCACAAAATCAGTCGAAATGTTCCTGAAATAGACAAAATATCATTAAAAAATCACTCCATTGTAACACTAACACCTTTGGGTTTCTGGGGTTAAGATATATGTCTAAATGTCTTGGCCTTTCCCAGGTGCTGAGTGCATAATGCTTCAGCTGTAAAGCCTAGTAAATAGTTATCACACCTCAGTCATTAGACCACAGTGGGACCCATGGGAATACCTTAACTAGGATGGCCATAATCTAATGGCTACGAGCCACAGATGGGACTGACTGGAACTGGAGCTGCCAGCTAACCTTCCAGTATCCTTTCTGTTCTGTTCACAACTTCTTATTACTCACATAAGCCCAATGGGAACAACACTCACAAACACAGTCTTGTACAACTAACCTTGTGGGGACACAGAATTCAGTCCCATTTAAAATCCTATTTTCCCTAACCTCTAACCCTTACCCTAAGCCTAGCCTTAACCCTATCCCTAACCCCATAACCTAACCTGAACCTGAACCATAACCCTGAACCTAGCTCCTAATCCTAACCCTATAACTAACCCTAGCTCCTAACCCTGAACCTAATTCTAACCCTAACACTAATTCTCACCTTAAACCCCCTATAAATAGCATCAGACCTTGTGGGGACTAACAGAATGTCCCCAGTTGGTCAAATTTGTGTTTGTTTACTATTCTTGTACAATTATAGTTAAACACATCCACACACACACACACACACACACACACACACACACACACACACACACACACAATACTAGCTACCTCTGCCAGGAACAGCAAGATCGGCAGTGCTACGTTGTAAACACTGAAGATTTCTCTATTTTTGTTTTTCTTAGTCAGCTGTGTGGACACAGAGATCTGGAAATGATTAAGATAAGCTTCCTGGAGGGGACATAGCGGTAGGGAGAGGGAGGGACAGACAGACAGGCAGGCAGTGCATCACATGGCTACATTTAGACAGGTTTGGTATGTGGGGGAAGGTCTGTTCCTTGTTATCATATCCTTTGGACAGCGGATGCTGCTCAGTTTTGACTGAGTAGACACAACCTAAACAAACCCATACAGCATGTGTCTATGAACAGCTGTAGAGCAGAGGATTATGGGAAAACAGAATGAGAGAAGCGGGTGGAGGGAAAGAGGAAAGAGCTGATGCCGGGTTTATTTCCACAATATCATTATGGATATATTCAGACTGAGGCTGAATAATACTACTGAGAGTCAACCGTATACACACCGTATGTTAAAATACTAAACACATCAACAGAAATCCCATTCCGTTTGCATTGCACACATTGGATTGGGAATGCTCTCATTCTCTGGTATCCATCTGAAGGATAAACAAGCACACCACCATGCCCGTAACTGGCACACCATAAAGACAGAGTGCTCTCTACCTTGTCTTCATTAGTGGAGAAGAGGAGGGGGACTGAGAGAGGTAGAGGTAGAGTGGGAAAGGAGAGAGAGGGAAAGAAAGACAGACAGGGAGAAACTGACAGATGTAAACATAGAGCGAGAGAGAAAAAGAAAGAGATCCGCCCACACACTCACCTGGGAGCTCTGTTGGCCGGTGGAGGCAGATAGGCCAGGAGGTTAGGAGAGCCTGGGAATGTTTAACATCAAGACGGCAGGCAGGCAGTCCCAGAAACAGCCAGGAGCACAGGGAGTAGAGCAGGAAATGTGTAAAGTAACCCCTTCCTGCCATAGAGAAGGGAAAAAATACTGAAGAAACACAAAGCACCCCAGAGTGCAGAGGGGCTACTCCAGGTATGACATGGACTGGGTCCTAAATGGGACCATATTGGCATACGCTATGGGCCAAGGTCAAAAGCAGTGCACTATAAAGGAATAGGGTGCCATGCTGAGGAAAGAAAAGTAGTGGTATAATGTCTTTAATGTGGTCCAGGCCAACCGTGGTGCGGTGCTTAGACCTTGAATACACAACCTGTAATGGGGAACATGGCATGGTTCTCACACACACGGAATAGGATCTCTATGTCCATGCCCCTCTCCCTTCCGTCCCGGGTCAGGATTCCCAAAAATTGTTTACCTGTTAGACACAAAGGGAAACATATTCCAACATGAAGCACTTTTAAAATTAGCATTGTGAGATAGATATGTACGGATTATTTAAAAAATATATAGAATATTACCTGAGCCTGTAATACCTATGTAACCCTTAAGAATGGATGGCATTTTTCATTATCAGATAGCCTGAGAGGCTCTGATGTGATTTGGCATAATGACTATGAAGTGGATGTCTGAGGCTTGAAATATGCATGATGAATGCATTATCGTGTGCCTTTTATTTCACGATGGGGCTTTTATTAAGGGGGATAGGAGACAGGCTATGCCTTCTTTTTCCATCTAGGCCTGTTGAATTATTTCCAGAAATGCCCGTCTTCTCTTGGTGGCTGGGACTTAAGACTTTAAGATGCCATGAATATACCGTCAGCAGGAACAGGAGGATTATTAAAATCAGCAGCTACAGACGGTGAACTTATCACCACACCCCTTCATACCATTCTTCTATCCTCTCAAAATGTATTTGGAAAACAGCTAGCTCGCTGTTCAGTGTCCCTACCTCAGTTTTTGGGGGTTAGGAGGTACCCGCAATGGCATTTAAAAAGTTTGCCCCTGACTGATCCTACCATTTAAAATTACACTTCATTCACACCCTCCCATTTTGCTGTTCTGATCTCCTGCCCGAACAGTCCTGTCAAATCTAGTGGAAAAAACAAAGCCTTAATAACTAATCCACTGAATTTTTCCTCATGTCTCCGTCTCTCTACCATGGAGGTGTTACAGCAGAATACAATGCAGTAATGATGCAGACAGACAGACAGCCAGCGCAGCTTGTTAGGTACAGAGAGAGAATATATTCTGACTCATCATGCTGTTTTATCTGTGTGCGTCCCAAATGGCAACTTTATTCACTATGTAGTGACAATGGCACTCTATGTAGTGGCAACCTATTCCCTATTTAGTGCACTACTTTAGACCAGGGCTTGTAAGACTCTGCCATTTGGGAAGCACTCAGACACAGCGCTTGTTAGGTACAGAGGTAGCACTTTTTTTTGTCATCATGCTGTTTCATCTAACGTCCTCTGCTTCAATGGAGAAGATCTGGGATGTTGTAGTGTGGCTGTTCTGAGTGAAGATGAGACGCCAACCAGGGGCTGTCTGCTGTAGAGGATGAATCAGACTATCAGAGGGAGAGAGAAAGCCCTGCTGTAAATTCCCCCCTAAATGCAGAATACAAATTAACATGAGGAGTCTGTCTGAGGAGGAGAGCAGAGGCATCCTCATTCGTTCTCAAATCAAATTGTATTTGTCACATGCTCTGAATACAACAGGGTTAGGGTTAGGGTTAGGTTAGGGTTACTGTGAATTTGCTTACTTACTTACCAACAATGCAGAATCTTTAAAAAGTAAGTAAGAAAAGTTTGCTAAATAAACTCAAGGGAAAATAGTAACTCTATAGAATAATCAATAACGAGGCTATATACAAGGGGTACCAGTACCGAGTCAATGTACATGGGTAAAGGTTAGTTGAGGTAATTGAGGTATTATGTACATGTAGGTAGGGGTAAAGTGACTATGCATAGATAATAAACAGATAGTAGCAGCAGCGTATGAGAAGAGTGTGAAGGAATGTGAATGTGTGTGTGTGTGCGCGTGTGTGTGTGCATGTCGGAGTGTCAGTATAGTATTTGAGAGTGTTCAGTTAGAGTCCAGTGAGTGTAGCGTTCAGATGGGCCTTTGAGGAAGACGTCAGTCATCTGTTCGCATCCTGTATAATGGATTAAAGTGAGCAAAAAAACATACATCTCTGCTTTGTTTAGTTGAGTGCTCCAACTCCTTTTTTACCTTGGATTAGTCCTTTTGGAAGTTTTACTTGGTAAGACATTTTCCAGTGAGTGTACATCGAGCATGTGCAAGAGTGTCAGTGCAAATAAAGAAGAATAAAATAAGGGGGTCAATGTAAATAGTCTACGTAGACATTTGATTAACTGTTCACCCATGTTATTACTTGGGGTAGAAGCTGTTAAGGAGCCTTTTGGTCCCAGAATTGGCAATCGCTTGCCGTGTGGTAGCAGAAAGAACAGTCTATGACTAGGGTGGCTGGAGTCTTTGACAATGTTTTGCACCTTCCTTAACACCGCCTGGTATAGAGGTCCTGGATGCCAGGAAGCTCGGCCCCAGTGATGTACTGGGCCGTGCTCACTATCCTCTTGTCGTGTCTTTTGTATCATTAAACTGAAGACTTCTTTATATCAAATAAATTCTCTGTAATTATTATTATGTGATTAAACTAACTTAATCATGTAACTGTAATTAACTAGGAAGTCGGGGCACCAAGGAAAATAATCAGATTACAAAGTTATAATTTTCCTAATATACAGTGGGGCAAAAAAGTATTTAGTCACCCACCAATTGTGCAAGTTCTCCCACTTAAAAAGATGAGAGAAGCCTGTAATTTTCATCATAGGTACACTTCAACTATGACAGACGAAATTAGATTTTCTTTCTCCAGAAAATCACATTGTAGGATTTTTAATGAATTTATTTGCAAATTATGGTGGAAAATAAGTATTTGGTCACCTACAAACAAGCAAGATTTCTGTCTCTCACAGACCTGTAACTTCTTTAAGAGGCTCCTCTGTCCTCCACTCATTACCTGTATTAATGGCACCTGTTTGAACTTGTTATCAGTATAAAAGACACCTGTCCACAACCTCAAACAGTCACACTCCAAACTCCACTATGGCCAAGACCAAAGAGCTGTCAAAGGACACCAGAAGCAAAATTGTAGACCTGCACCAGGCTGGGAAGACTGAATCTGCAATAGGTAAGCAGCTTGGTTTGAAGAAATCAACTGTGGGAGCAATTATTAGAAAATGGAAGACCACTGACAATCAAGATCTCACCCTGTGGGGTCAAAAGGATCACAAGAACGGTGAGCAAAAAAAAAAAAAAACACACGGGGAGACCTAGTGAATGACCTGCAGAGAGCTGGGACCAAAGTAACAAAGCCTACAATCAGTAACACACTACGCCGCCAGGGACTCAAATCCTGCAGTGCCAGACGTGTCCCCCTGCTTAAGCCAGTACATGTCCAGGCCTGTCTGAAGTTTGCTAGAGAGCATTTGGATGATCCAGAAGAAGATTGGGAGAATGTCATATATATGGTCAGATGAAACCAAAATATAACTTTTTGGTAAAAACTCAACTCGTCGTGTTTGGAGGACAAAGAATGCTGAGTTGCATCCAAAGAACACCATACCTACTGTGAAGCATGGACGTGGAAACATCATGCTTTGGGGCTGTTTTTCTGCAAAGGGACCAGGACGACTGATCCGTGTAAAGGAAAGAATGAATGGGGCAATGTATCGTGAGATTTTGAGTGAAAACCTCCTTACATCAGCAAGGGCATTGAAGATGAAACGTGGCTGGGTCTTTCAGCATGACAATGATCCCAAATACACCGCCCGGGCAACGAAGGAGTGGCTTCGTAAGAAGCATTTCAAGGTCCTGGAGTGGCCTAGCCAGTCTCCAGATCTCAACCCCATAGAAAATCTTTGGAGGGAGTTGAAAGTCCATGTTGCCCAGCAACAGCCCCAAAACATCACTGCTCTAGAGGAGATCTGCATGGAGGAATGGGCCAAAATACCAGCAACAGTGTGTGAAAACCTTGTGAAGACTTACAGAAAACGTTTGACCTCTGTCATTGCCAACAAAGGGTACATAACAAAGTATTGAGATAAACTTTTGTTATTGACCAAATACTTATTTTCCACTATAATTTGCAAATAAATTCAGTAAAAATCCTACAATGTAATTTTCTGTATTTTTTTCTCGTTTTGTCTGTCATAGTTGAAGTGTACCTATGAGGAAAATTACAGGCCTCTCTCATATTTTTAAGTAGGAGAACTTGCACAATTGGTGGCTGACTAAATACTTTTTTGCCCCACTGTAACTTTCAGATATTTTAATATCTGATCAATTAGTCTTCTAATTAATGAATTATTCTTTACCTTACATTAGTCTCATTCCAAACGTCAGAAATTGTTGGTTGTCTGCACGAACCCTGTCTTCACTATGAGTCATCCATACATCAATTGTCTTAATTCATTTATTTACGAACTAAATACTCACAGAAATGCATAAACAAACAAACAGTAGATAGTTACAAGGAAATTATAGAGTTTCCCTAGTGGGATAAACCGGTATCCCGGCTTGGTGGACAAAAGGAAAGTGTGGGTCGACTGAGATAAAAGACACTACAAAGTTGATAATTCTAACAATTGAAATGCTAATCCTTTCCACATGAACGCTCACTCATTCGGGAATAATTGCAATCAATATATATTTTTACGCTCAGTGTGTCGTCGTGGTCTCTGTTGGAAAGTTTGTTTCTGTTGGAGAGTGTGTCCGCTCCGCTCTCTCTCTCTCTCTGCCGTGGTTAGAATGAACAGTCCAGAGTAACGTTCAGTGTTGTTATAGAATAGATGTTTTGGCAGTTGTCGGTCTTCACGTTCAATGATATCGAATTCCTAGCTGCAGACTAGTAATTAGTATCAAAGATTTGTTCTTATTCTGTCGGTGCGATAGTCTCAGAGTTGAACCACGTGGTATGGTTAAGAATTCAGCAATTGTCTGAAACCTTCTCGTGGTTATCGAGGTAAACTGGTCTCTACTCAAACCTTAGCCCTCTCGTAATTGAGAGAAGCATGGTCTGAAGATAAATGACCAAGGTGGGGGTTATTTTCGGAAGAGCAGAAAGGGGCTGTCCCATGACGCCAGATTAATGTCTGTGCTCATGGGGTGGGCCTATGATTTAGTTAAACTCCAAAGGGAATTGGAGTTTCCTTCATTAACTTATTTGGGATAGGGGGCAGTATTTTCACGTCCGGATGAAAAGCGTGTCCAAAGTAAATGGTCTGCTACTCAGGCTCAGAAGCCAGGATATGCATATTATTAGTAGATCTGGATAGAAAACACTCTGACGTTTCTAAAACTGTTTGAATGATGTCTGTGAGTATAATATAACTTATTTGGCAGGCGAAACCCGAGGACAAACCATCCAGGAATATTTTTTTTTGAGGTCACTCTCTTTTCAATAGGTTTTCATTGGGAATCTAGAATTATAAAGTCAGGGGCTTGCAGTTCCCATCGCTTCCACTGGATGTCAACAGTCTTTAGAAATTGGTTGAGGTTTTTCCTTTGTGTAATGAAGAAGAACGAGGGTAACTTGAAGTGTACTGTTAGATAGAGGCGCATGACCAGAAATCCTCGCTACACTTTGTTATCATCCTGTATTGAACGCTGTTTATCCCGTCTTCAATTTTATCAATTATTTACATATACCTGAAGTTGTATTACAAAAGTAGTTTGAAATGTTTGGACAATGCTTACAGGTAATTTTTGAGATATTTTGTAGTCACGTTGCGCAAGTTGGAACCAGTGTTTTTCTGGATCAAACGCGCCAAATAAATGGACATTTTGGATATATATCGACGGAATTAATCGAACAAAAGGACCATTTGTGATGTTTATGGGACATATTGGAGTGCCAACAGAAGAAGCTCGTCAAAGGGAAGGCATGAATTATATTTTTATTTCTGCGTTTTGTGTCGCACCTGCAGGGTTGAAATATGCTTTTCTCTCTTTGTTTACTGGGGTGCTATCCTCAGATAATAGCATCGTTTGCTTTCACCGTAAAGCATTTTTGAAATCTGACACATTGGCTGGATTCACAACAAGTGTAGCTTTAATTTGATATCTTGCATGTGTGATTTCATCAAAGATACATTTTTATAGTAATTTATTTAAATTTGGCGCTCTGCATTTTCACTGGATGTTGGCCAGGTGGGACGCTACCGTCCCACATATCCCAGAGAGGTTGAACATTTTAAAATCACATTACATAATTTCACAATTAGTTTCATCTTTACCCATTCATTTTATACAACAATTAGATGCAAGCCTCACAACTGAGACTCTTGTATAAACATGGTTATGGTAATGTGGCTGTATTGTCTCTCATGATTTTCACAAAATAGTACCAAACGGACCAGTTCGTAAGCTGGCTACTTCACCGACCGTTTATACATTCTCCAGAACATGAATTTTGTTCAGTTCTCAAGTTCTGTGAGGCAGAAGAAATTCCTTTGTTCTCTCTATGAAAACTCACTCTCTCTCTCTACACTGTCTGGTCATGAGGAAGAATCTCCCCCAGGAATTTATGACCTGCCTAATAGAGCCTGGTGTAGTGTGAAGAGAGAGAGGGGGATGGTGCAGAGAGAGGGGGATGGTGCTCGCTGTAATCAAAGAGGGCAATGTCATGACACTCTGTAGCTCGGAGCAGTTGCCATACCAAGCGGTGATGCTCTTGCAGCTGTAGATACGTTTGAGGATCTGAGGACCCATGCCAAATATTTTCAGCCTCCTGAGGGGGAATAGGCATTGTTGTGCCCTCTTCACGACTGTCTTGGTGTGTTTGGATCATGATAGGTCTTTAGTGATGTGGACACCAAGGAACTTGAAGCTCTCGACCTGTTCCCCTACAGCACCGTCGATGTGAATGGGAGCATGCACAGCCCTCATTTTCCTGTAGTCCAAGATAATTCTCTATCCTACCTTGCTGTTGTACTTTAGAAGGAAGAGACTTTGTGGCACCCTATTCACCATATAGTGCACTACTTTTGACCAGAACCCTATGGGCCCTGGTCAAAAGTAGTGTGCTAAATAAGGAATCAGGTGTTATTTAGGAAGTACATTTTGGAGAGAATACAGGTGAGGTGTGTAGATAGGGGGGCGTAGTGAACGACGTAATGTTGGTAAGTGGTGAAAGCACAAAAAAGGTTTGGATGAGGGTTTAGAGTGAGCCATCCATCGTTACAAATAAGTATGAGACATTATGTTTCTGTGTACCTCAGAAAAATATGAGTCAGAGTACTTAAAACAATGTCATGCACAAATAACACAACATACTTTATCTATCTGTTCTCTCTTGCATACTTCCTGAAGGCAGATGTAGGGTTGCAAAATCCGGGTAATTTCCCACAAATTCTCAGGTTTTCAGAAATCTCGGTTGGAATGTTGGGGGAATAAGCAGGAAACCTGGGATCCATCAACCCGGACTTCCAGAAAACCTGGAATTTGGGGAAAATTACAGGGATTTTGCAACCCCCTATTCCTAAGTCCAGATGTGATGGTCCAGGGAGCCCAGTTAGTGTTTAGACTGGGGCAGCTCATCCAGACAAGTATTCACACCCTTGACTTTTTCCAAATTTTGTTGTGTTAGCCTGAATTTAAAACATATTCAATTTAGACATTTTTCACTGGCCTACACACAATACCCCAAAATGTCAAAGTGGAATGACGTTTTAGACATTTTTATGTCTAAAATATTTACAAATGAATTAAAAATTAAAAACTTAATTGTCTTGAGTCAATAAGTATAGAACCCCTTTGTTATGAATAGCCAAAATAAGTTCAGGAGTAAAAATGTGCTTAACAAGACACATAATAAGTTGCATGGATTCACTCTGTGTGCAATAATAGTGATGAACATGATTTTTGAATGACTACCTCATATCTGTACGGTCCCTTAGTCAAGCAGTGAATTTCATACAAATATTCAACTACAAAGACTAGGGCACCTATTGGTAGATTTATTTTTATTTTTTTACCCAATTGACCGAGTGAAATGAAGGAAGCCTGTACAGAATAAACATGCATCCTGTTTGCAACCAGGCATTAAAGTAATACTGCAAAAAAATATTTGGGGCAAATACAACACATTAGTGGATACCACTCCCCATATTTTCAAGCTTAGTGGTGGCTGCATCATTGAATGGGTATGCTTGTAATCGTTAAGGACTGGGGAGTTTTTCAGGATAGAAAAGGGACAGAGTGGAGCTGCTGTAAACACAGGCAAAATCCTAGAGGAAAACCTGGTTCAGTCTGCTTTCCATCAAAGACTGGGAGATGAACTCACCTTTCAGCAGGACAATATCCTAAAATACAAGGCAAAATCTAGGCTGGAGTTACATACCAAGAAGACAGAGAATGTTCAACAACCAATTAGACAGAGCTAGAAGAATCTCAAAAAGAATCATGGGCAAATGTTGCACAATCCAGGTGCGGAAATCTCTTAGAGACTTATCCAGAAAGACTCACAGTTGTAATCGCTGCCAAAGATGCTTCTACAAAGTGTTGACTGTGTAAGTACTTATGTAAATTAGCTATTTCTGTATTTAATTTTCAATAAATTTGCAAAAATTTAAATAAAAATACAACGTTTTTACTTTGTCATTATGGGGTATTGTATGTAAATTGGCGAGAGAAAAATATACTGTATATTTAATCCATTTTTAATTCAGGCTGTAAAATAACAAAAGTCAAGGGGTATGAATACTTTCTGAAGGCACTATATGTGCTGTCCAGCCATATAATCTAATCATCAAGATAGAAAACAGATCATTCCCGGGCTGCATCCAAAATGGCACAAAATACGGAATAGCTACCTGGTAAGGAACCAGGGAAGTCAGCAAACAGAGCAAATCATCCAGACAGAGACACGACAGATAAGACAGACAGACTAGCTGTCCTTGTACGCTGGTCCTTTGTTCCACCGTCTGACTCCCCTGACTCATTCCCTTCGTGACGTTGTCATCCATCTCCGTTATGACGGCTCCCTCCAGGCCTACGTCCCAAATTACACCCTATTCCCTATACAGTGCACATTTGACCATGGCCCATAGGGAATCCCATAGGGCTCTGGTCAAAAGTAGTGCAATACATAAGGAATAGGGTGCCATTTGAAATGCAGTCTCGCTCAACGGTAGCTAAGGAGAGTTACAAGATGTCAGTGGTCTCTGACGGATCAGTGCTGAGCTTCCGTGACCCACAATCCTCCTCTCACGACTAAGCGAAATGAGCCTTGGTCACGCACTTGGGGGAGTCTTTATAGATACAAATGATGAAGAGCAGAGGATGATGATGATTGATGAGTCTATATGGGACTGTGCATGCATGTGTGAGTTTGTGGGAATGTACGTGTGTACGTGTGTGTGTGTTTGAGTGCGTGTGTGTGTCCGTCTGTGCGTGCGTGTTTGTGTGTGTGCAATATGTGTGTGTTCTGCTGTGAACCAGCCTGAAGGTCAAGTCCTCCTTTGTTTTATTAGGTTGGATAAACAGAGAGCCACAGATTTAATTTAGAAAGGTGACACAGTGCACCTTGGGGGTATTCATCAGATGGTGACAGCAGCCGTCTGTGTGTGTGTGTGTGTGTGTCTGTGTGTGTGTGTGTGTGTGCATACATACACATCATTTCAACCATGACCGTAGTTTCTCTATGCAACAATTCTGCTACTGCTATACAGCACTACTGACTAATAGCAAACACGGTATGCAAATGGCTGGAGGAAAATGTCTTTTATACTGAATAAAAATATAAACGCAACATGAAACAATTTCAAAGATTTTACTGAGTTACAATTGATATATGGAAATCAGTCAATGGAAAATTAATTAATTAATTAATTAGGCCCTAATCTATGGATTTCACATGACTGGACATACAGGTGCATCTGTTGGTCACAGATACCTTAAAAGAAGGTAGGGGTGTGGATCAGAGAACCAGTCAGTGTCTGGTGTGACCACCATTTGCCTCATGCAGCGCGACACATCTCCTTCGCATAGAGTTGATCCGGCTGTGGATGGTGGAAAGTTGTCCCACTCCTCTTGTGGCCTATTATTGCCCCCATCAAAGGTGCACCTGTATAATGATCATGCTGTTTAATCAGCTTCTTGATATTCCTTGGCAAAGGAGAAATGCTCACTAACAGGGATGTAAATTTGTGCAAGAAATTTGAGATAAATAAGATTTCTCTGTGCATGGAACATTTCTGGAATGTTTTATTTCAGCTCATGAAACATGGGACAAACACTTTACATGTTACGTTTATATTTTTGCTCCGTGTACATAGAGATGACACTCACTGCATCCCAAATGGCACCCAACACTGTATAGTGAATAGGGTGCCATTTGGGATGCATTCACTGTGCCTTTTCAAACTTCATATCCTCCGAAAGAAATTGAGGTCATGTCACTCACTACGTTCCTTATCTGAGAAAGCATACACCTTATACACCATGACACACCTTTATAGGCACAGATTATTAAAAGCATAAGCTACAGTATCACATCTAGGAGTTTGTGAAGGAGGAACCAAAAGCAATCTCAAAACCACATTCATCATTCTCCTTACTCTATTTGCCTCTGCATCATTCTTTTTTCTCTCTCCTCTGCATTCAGTTTTAATCAGAGAGGGTTATGCAGGCAGCCTCAGAGAACTGGAAGCCAAGGTGGCAGAGAATAGGCCTGTGTGTGTGTGTTTGCATTACGTGCGTTCGGAGGTGATGGGGAAATGCGATCTGAGATCAGCTCATTCCACCACTAGAAATTAATGGAAATGAAAGCAAGAGAACAGAGATACACACACGCAATGTATTACTGTTTTGAAGTTGTTTTTTATATATATATATTTTTTCAATATTTTTTATTTGACCTTTATTTAACCAGGTAGGCCAGTTGAGAACAAGTTCTCATTCACAACTGTGACCTGGCCAAGATAAAGCAAAGCAGTGCGAAAAAAACAACAACACAGCGTTACACATGGGATAAAGAAACCTACAGTCAAGAACACAATAGAAAAATCTATGTAAAGTGTGTGTAAATGTAGTAAGATTAGGGAGGTAAGGCAAATAGGCCACAGTGGTGAAATAATTACAATTTAGCATTAACACTGGAGTGATAGATGATAATGTGCAAGTAGAAATACTGGGGTGCAAAAGAACAACAACAACAAAAAATAACAATATGGGGATGAGGTAGTTGGGTGTGCTATTTACAGATGGGCTGTGTACAGGTACAGTGATCGGTAAGCTGCTCTGACATCTGATGCTTAAAGCTAGTGAGGGAGATATAAGTCTCCAGCTTCAGTGATTTTTGCAATTCGTTCCAGTCATTGGCAGCAGAGAACTGGAAGGTGAAGGTGTTGGCTTTGGGGATTACCAGTCAAACATACCTGCTGGAGCGCGTGCTACGGGTGGGTGTTGCTATTGTGACCAGTGAGCTGAGATAAGGTGGGGCTTTACCTAGCAAAGACTTATAGATGACCTGGAGCCAATGAGAGCATGCAGGTCTCAGTGGTGGGTAGTATATGGGGCTTTGGTGACAAAACTGATGGCACTGTGTTAGACTACATCCAATTTGCTGAATAGAGTGTTGGAGGCTATTTTGTAAATGACATCACTGAAGTTAAGGATCGTTAGAATAGTACGTTTTACGAGGGTATGTTTGGCAGCGTGAGTGAAGGAGGCTTTGTTGTGAAATAGGAAGCCGATTCTAGATTTAATTTTGGATTGGAGATGCTTAATGTGAGTCTGGAAGGAGAGTTTAAAGTCTAACCAGACACCTAGGTGTTTGTAGTTGTCCACATATTCTAAGTCAGAACTGTCCAGAGTAGTGAAGCTTGTTTCGAGGTTTGTTAACACAGTGTCCAAAGAAGGGCCAGATGTATACAGAATGGTGTCGTCTGCATAGAGGTGGACCAGAGAATTACCAGCAGCAAGAGTGACATCATTGATATCTACAAAGGAAAGAGTCGGCAGGAGAATTGAACACTCTGGCACCCCCATAGAGACTGCCAGAGGTCCGGACAGCAGGCCCTCCGATTTGACACCCTGAACTCTATCTGAGAAGTAGTTGGTGAACCAGGCGAGGCAGTCATTTGAGAAACCAAGGCTATTGAGTCTGCCGATAAGAATGCAGTGATTGACAGTCGAAAGCCTTGGCCAGGTTGATGAAGAAGTCTGCACAATACTGTCTTTTATCGATGGCGGTTATGATATCGTTTAGGATCTTGAGCGTGGCTGAGGTGCACCCAAGACCAGCTCGGAAACCAGATTGCATAGTGTAGAAGGTACGGTGGGATTCAAAATGGTCGGTAATCTGTTTTTTAACTTGGCTTTCGACAGACTTTCGGCAGGGCAGGATGGATATAGGTCTGTAACAGTTTGGCTCAGACGATACGAAAGAGAGTTTGAACAGGCTAGTAATAGGAGTTGCAACAATTGTGGCGGATAATTTTAGAAAGAGAGGGTCCAGATTATCTAGCCCAGCTGATTTGTAGGGGTCCAGATTTTGCCGCTCTTTCAGAACATCAGCTATCTGGATTTGGTTGAAGGAGAAGCGGAGGGGGGGGGGGGAGACTTGGGCAAGTTAAGTTGCTGTGGGGGTTACTAGCTGTTGGGTGGGGTAGGGGTAGCCAGGTGGAAAGCATGGCCAGCTCTAGAAAAATGCTTATTGAAATTCTTGATTATGGTAGATTTATCAGTGGTGACAGTGTTTCCTTGCCTCAGTACAGTGGGCGGCTGGGAGGAGGTGCTCTTATTCTCCATGGACTTTACAGTGTCCCAAAAACTTTTGGGAATTAGTGCTACAGTGCTACTACCTGGCAAAGATACATTTAGCCTTTGCACAGTATCATGTTTTAAAAATAAGGTGTTAATTGTTTTCTAAAAATTCCTTTGAGGTAAATTCCTCTACCAACATTCCTGATAAATGTAGCAATATCTTCTGTTTCATGTTGAAGACATCAATGTCTTTATTCTTTTCTCCATGTCCCTGTAATCTTACAGTAGTTTGTGTAGTGGTTGAGTAGTGGTTGGTGGAGAGGCAAAGGAAGAATTGAAATAACTGGAAATATTGAACTGGCTGAGAATTGTGAGGAACTTCAAAACTCAATTTTCAAAACGTACATTTCACTCAAGAAAATAACCAAACAATGCTCTTTGGCTTAAAGTGGATTTGATATGATTTCCAGAAAATAAGAAAGTGCAAGGCTATTGTCTGGTATTGTCAGGTATAGAGAGAAGGTGAAATGTTATTCAATTGGTTACGACATTATTCATGAGCTTTAAGCTGTCCTAACCCCTTAAACGTGCTTTAATTCAACACAGAGCAGCTTTTTAAACATAGTCTTTAGACTTCTCAATCCCTTGAGATGTCACAGAAAGTCAAGCAATTATCCCTTCAAAGGTTCCACTTCCTTTCTTATGTCGTCAAGGAGACTGTAATAATAACCAGGAAATGTGATAAGTCACAGCATGTCGATTGGCTGGCTGTTGTGAGTGCACTGACAACATATTAGTTAAAGTATTAAAGAAGCCATCTGAATTGGGTTTGTATTAAAGTAATTTTACCACATTAGACAGACACTAGACAGCACACCTAACATGCCTCCACGATGGATTGATGTGCTATAGCTCATTATGTCTTTGAATTAGCTCAGTGAACACAGACCACAGCCTACTGCCTTCTGCATATACTCTTCCTATACACATCACGTGACTTCAAAGAGATTCACTAAGTGACGTTGAGCCCAACAGACGAGGAAGGTTTCTCAGCCTGGGTCTGCATCCCAAATGGCACCCTGTTCCCTATATAGTGCACTGCTTTTGACCAAGACACATAGAGCTCTAATACCGTCCCATTTGAGACAAACCCTTGTTGACCTACTTTGATCTGCTTTGGTTTGAGGTTCTACTGCATACACCTCACATGACTTCAAAGACATTCACAAGGTAACATTGAGCCCAACAGAAGAGGAAGGATTCTAGATCTGCTTGGTGGAGGTTTTCCGCATCTGTGTGTATCGGAGTGTGGAAGCTAGGGGCCTGCTGTCACGTATACTCTTCTCCGGTCTCTTGGTCATCAGGCTGCTGATTATCCCGCACACCTGTCACCATCGTCAAGCGTGCACCTGCGCCTCATGACACTCACCAGAACTCCATCACCTCCTTAATTATCTTCCCTTTATCTGTCACGCCCATTGGTTCTTTACTCAGGTGTTATTGACTGTTTTTATGTCGGTGCGTTGTTTGTGTTTCATGTTCATTGTTGCTTTTATTTATTAAAACACTCACTGAACTTGCGTTCCAACTCTCAGCGCACTTGTTACACCTGCCAGTAAGGTGGGCATTCCAAATAGTACCCTACAGATGTAGGATCATAATTTGAGCCAGTCTCCTACGCATGAAAATAATCCTGCAGCAACAGGAAATGTGAATGCCTATGTGGATTATAATTCATGGACATTTTTGTAGAGGTTGATACATTTTTCATAAGGGGAAATCAAGTCTGAAATGTCAAACCTTAAAAGCCTTTTTTAAAGAATTTTTTAAAGCCTCTAAACGTTATAGATGTGTGTTGCAGGAAAGTTCTCCTGCAACAAGGTGATCAAATTAGATTCAACATCGGTTTTCCCTATTCCCATAAGGTTTTAGTCAAAAGTAGTGCTCCATATAGGGAATAGGGGAAAATTTAGGACGATATGGATTCAGTCCTTGCTAGCATCCCGTGATGTAATCTGAGCTGTAATTGTGATCATTGAGGTTGATATCTGAACTCTGGGTGAGGGAGGGCTAGGATCAGGGCTCCACTGTGGCCAGCCATCTGGATTACATCTGGATATGAAGGGTGTGTCTCAAATGGCACCCATGTCCCTATATAGTGCACTACCTTTGACCAGAGCCCTATGGGCCCTGGTCAAAAGTAGTGCGCTACAAAGGGAATAAGGTGGTGGCTACTTTGAAGAATCTCAAATAGAATATCTATTTTGATTTGTTTTACAATGTAGAAAATAGTAAAAATAAAGAAAAACCATTGAAAAACCATATGTGTGTCCAAACTTTTGACAGGTACTGTACTGTACATTACCGGTTAAAATTTTTAGAACACCCACTCAATGAAGGGTTTTCCTTTATTTTTACTATTTTCTACGTTGTAGAATAATAGTGAAGACATCAGAACTATGAAATAACACATATGGGATCATGTAGTAATCAAAAACGTGTTAAACATATTTTTTATTTGAGATTCTTCAAATAGCCACCCTTTGCCTTGACGACAGCTTTGCACACTCTCAACCAGCTTCACCTGGAATGCTATTCCAACAGTCTTGAAGAAGTTTCCACTTACGTTGAGCACTTGCGGGCTGCTTTTCCTTCACTCTGCAGTCCAACTCATCCCATGTCACGACTTCCGCCAAAGTTGGCTCCCCTGCCTGTTCGGGCGGTGCTCGGCGGTCGTCGTCGCCGTCCTACTAGCCACTACCGATCCCTTTTTCGTTTGTCTGTTGGTTTTGTCTTATTAGTTTCACCTGTGTGTATTTTAGTTTAATTAGCGTCCTTATATATAGTAGGTTGTCCCGCCCTTGTTTTGTGCGGGATTGTTTTTGATACTCTGTTGTATGGTGGTTTTCGTGTATGTATTCTCCGGACTATTTTGGTCCTGTGTTTTGGGCTGGTCAATTGTATGCGCCCTGTGTGTTGGCGTGACCGTTTTGTGCGCCGGAGAATAAATTGACACTCTACTGAACCCTGCTCTCTGCGCCTGATTCCACCCACCACTCCTAGTATCTCGTGACATCCCAAACAATCTCAATTGGGTTGAGGTTGGGTGATTGTGGAGGCCAGGTCATCTGATGCAGTACTCCATCACCCTCATTCTTGGTAAAATAGTCATTATACAGCCTGGTGTGTTGGGTCATTGTCCTGTTGAAAAACAAACGATAGTCCTACTAAGCTTAAACCAGATGGAATGGCGTGTCGCTGCAGAATGCTGTGTTAGCCATGCTGGTTAAGTGTGCCTTGAATTCTAAATAAATCACAGACAGTGTCACCAGCAAAGCACCCCCCCACCATAACACCTCCTCCTCAATGCTTTACGTGGGAAACACACATGAGATCATCCGTTCACCCCCACCACATCTCACAAAGACACGACGGTTGTAACCAAAAATCTCCAATTTGGACTTTTCACCGGTCTAATGCCCATTGCTCGTGTTTCTTGACACAAGCAAGTTTCTTATTATTATTTGTGTCTTTTAGTAGTGGTTTCTTTGCAGCAATTCAACCATGAAGGCCTGATTCACACAGTCTCCACTGAACAGTTGATATTGAGATGTGTCTGTTACTTTCACCCTGCATTTATTTGGGCTGCAATTTCTGAGGCTGGTAACTCTTTTTTTTGTTTACCCTTTTTTTCTCCCAGATTTTATGTTATCCTATTGGTAGTTAGTCTTGTCTCATTGCTGCAACTCCCGTACAGACTCGGGAGAGGCAAAGGTCGAGAGCTGTGCGTCCTCCAAAACACAACCCAACCAAGCCGCACTGCTTCTTGACACAATGCCTACTTAACCGGGAAGCCAGCCACACCAATGTTTTGGAGGAAACACCGTGCATCTGGCAACCGTGTCAGCGTGCACTGCACCCGGCCCGCCACAGGAGTTGCTAGTGTGCAATGGGACAAGGACATCTCTGCCGGCCAAACCCTCCCCTATCCTGGACGACGCTGGGCCAATTGTGCATCGCACCATGGGTCTCCCAGTCGCAGCCAGCTGCAACAGAGCCTGGACTCGAACCCAGAATCTCTAGTGGCACAGCTAGCACTGCGATGCAGTGCCTTAGACCACTGCGCCCCTCAGGAGGCCTGAGGCTGGTAACTCTAATGAACTTATCCTCTGCAGCAGAGGTAACTCTGGGTCTTCCATTCCTTTGGCTGTCCTCATGAGAGCCAGTTTCATCATGGCGTTTGATGGTTTTTGCGACTGCACTTGAAGAAACTTTCAAAGTTCTTGACATTTTCCGTATTAACTGACCTTCATGTCTTAAAGTAATGATGGTCTGTCGTTTCTCTTTGCTTATTTGAGCTGTTCTTGCCATAATATGGACCTGGTCTTTTACCAAATAGGGCTTTCTTCTGTATATCCCCCACCTTGTCACAACACAACTGATCAAACGCATTAAGGAAAGAAATTCCACAAATTAACTTTTAAGAAGTTAATTGAAATGCATTCCAGGTGACTGGTTGCGAGAATGCAAAGCGTGTGAAAAGCTGTCATCAAGGTAAAGGGTGGCTATTTGAAGAATCTCAAATATAAAATATATTTTGATAGGTTTAACACTTTTTTGGTTACTACATGATTCCACATGTGTTATTTCATAGTTTTGATGTCTTCACTATTATTCTACAATGTAGAAAATAATAAAAAAAATAAAGAAACACCCTTGAATGAGTAGGTGTTCTAAAACTTTTAACCGGTAGTGTATATATAATGTATAAGTCCAAAAATGAATGTTGCAACTACAGATTGCCCCTTTTAAGTCTATCAAAAGTGTGCAAGTTTGAGCATGTGTCCATTTTTTTATCAGCATGAATTAGATTGAGCAATAAAAGCCCCACTTTTATTACATAATCCTGGATTCACACTGTGCAGCTGTTGCAAGAGCGCATCTTTCAAAAACAATGATTGATAGGCAGCTTAAACTTCTTGAATTCAACCATTATTGGGTTCAAATACACATTTATATTTGTGAACAGCCATCCAAAACAACCACAATCTGTAAGGCGCAAATTGCTAAATGAGAGAGCAGCAGTGTGATTCACATCAATGCGCGATGTAGATATCAATAATAAGTGATATCCTTATTGCCGTAGACTACGCCACTGCTGTCATCCTTGCCTCCAAGCGTTTATTCAAATTGGATAATCTGTGGATGCCGACAACAGTCGCACCAATGAAAGACATAGCTTGGACTGTAGCCTACACATTTGGTGTGTCATCATAGTGGTCTCTGACTTGTGGTCAGACTCACTCAGGCTGATATTTTCAATGCTGATTTGAATGTCATTGAGACAGAAACAGAAAAGTGTCAAATATTTGTTTTTGCAAGCATACTTTCTGAATTTAAAAGTAATCCTAGAAGTAATCATCAAACTTTTCAAAAGTATCTGTAATCTGATTACAATATTAATGCAGGTAACAGAACGATTAAAGTTACAGTTTTTTGTAATCCCTTACATGTTACTCCCCAACCCTGCCTCCTGTGGCCCGTATGGATGTGATGCGTGCGTGTGTGTGAACCATTCATTATTTACCTGAACACTTCACTCCTGCTGAAGACACTCGTCCGGCAGAGAGACGAGACGAGCAGCAAGCTGCCTCTCCTTGTGTCTCAAAGTGGGCATTCTGTTGAAATATCAGGATTGTTCTCTGTGCGAGAACAAGAACCAAAGACAGCATTGTGATTAGGAATAGAACACCCATACTCAATCTCAATGTTAATCTTTCTGTCTCTCTATGTCTTAAGGTTTGGGCTATGGTTTAGGTTATGGTTAGGGGAAGGCTAGGGGTTAAATGTAGGGATTTCCCAAGGATTCCTAACTGAGGGTCATTGGGGAGGTCCATGAGACGCTGCCTGAGCCCAGGAGGGTTTGGTCGGCCACTACAATTGACAGCAGAGACCGGGGACTGGCAGTACGGTCCGAAAGACTTACTGACTTTTACTGTACTCCGACCCTGGCGTTGTGTGATCTCAGTGTCAAGGTGAGGAACCTTAAAAACTGAAAGGCAGTGAGGAAGCATCAAAGGCAATGGGTACCAGGAGCTCGACAAGCTCCCAGGGCTGAAAAGGACAGGAGACCTCCAGTGAAGGGTGGTTCGTGTGGCCCTGGCCAGAAATAGCTGGTTGGCTCGGTTTGACCCGGGGGTCTGGGAGGGGTGTCCGTCTTGTGTATCAACTGAAACTGTTCTGCATGCTTTTTTCCTGTGTGTACGAGGGTGATGCCGAGGGTGATGCCGGTATTGTCTCTGTTGGACTGCCTGTGCATAAGGTTGGGGGTGGTGTTTTCTGTGGGATGTTTGTTTTGGCCCACAGTTATTTTAACAGTGAAAATAAATTATGTTTGGGCAGGCCAAGTTGGCCGTATGGCTAACGAGAAGAAACCGGCTCAGAGGTAGAGGACAACTGACCCTGTGTTATTATTTAAAGGGATGGTCTCTGTGTGCCTTAGTGTTGAATAATGTGGAGATGTTTCAGGAGGTATGGGGGTTTATGTATTTTTGTAGTGTGGTGCTGAATTGGATTGTGCTGGGTTGTGTAATGTGATTTTGTTGAAGTAGTGGTGGTATGTATGTTTTTTTTGGGTGGGGGGGGGGGTAATGTGGTGTTTTTAGTGTAATGAGGATGTCACAAAGTAAGACAAAGTAAATCTCTCTCTCTGTTTTTCTTACACAGCGCATTGGTGCATGACTTCTGAGGGTTGAATGTTCAAGTACTGGAGAGTCCAATACAAGGGATTTTACCATTCAAATTTTCTCTCTCTCTCCATCTGTGATGTTGTTATGATAACTCTGTGTGTAGTTGAGTTTGGGGGGTCTGGAGTTCCTGTCTGCCATCTAGTGCTCCATAGAGACCTAACATCTGTGTCTCCCAGGCTAAAAATTGACAGATACATTAGGGCTCAAAACCAAAACCAAAACATTTTGCAATGGAAGATGAAAATGGTAGACCCTCCCTGTTTTGCTTCAGTAAGTATTCTTTGGTTTGGTGCCTAACGAATACGATCCTGCTATCACAGACACAGACAGCATGTGACAGGCAGGTATGTAAAAAATGTGCTCTGATACGCAGCACAAAGAGGTGGAGCAGCGTGGTAGCCAACTGACTGCAGCCAAGGGTCCAAGCATGACCTAAATGTGTGTGTGCCTAAATGATAACATCCTGCTTAGGAGAATGTATTGAACCAGATCTAAATTGCATCCCAAATGTCATTGTATTTCCTATATAGCACTATATGGGGGAATAGCGTGCCATTTGGGACCCTGATATAGTGATAAAGCATTTTCAGAATTCTGAGTCTACGAAAAACAATGCTTTTAGCCCCCTTTAGTGGTGCAGTTTAGAGAGTATGGGTGTATGGGTGTACTGTATGTGGGAGAATGAAGCATTGAACAAGCAGATGAAAAGGGTGGATGAGGAAGGAAGCCAAGTCATCCTTTCCCAACTCACAGCTTGGTCTATGGGGGTTTCCCAAATGGCACCCTGTTCCCTACATAAAGCACTACTTTTGAACAGGGCCCACAGGGCTCTGGTCAAAAGTAGTGCACTATAGGGAAATAGAGTGCTATTTGGGAAGCAACCTGTAATTACCACATTTTCTCTCTTCTGCTACCGCTCTCATAGAGTGTGTTACACCCCGTTCCCATTTCCGTCTCAGGCTTGATGGTTAAATGCAAATGAGGCTTGCAGCTGGAGGAATTACACTGTGGCCCTGTGTAAGTGAAGGGCTGAACTGTAATTAAACGCCCTCTTCTTTCTCTCGTGCTCCTTCTAGAGGGACTACCTGAACGTGTCCTTTAACAAATGCTTAAAGGGATCTTCGTGAGGAGGTTCACTAACATGAACACGCTTACAGACTGTCCATAAGGGTATCATTGATGCAGGCACCTGGATGCCTTTAGGCCTACCATACCTACGCTTTACCCTGACCAGGCATTCTGGACACACACTCAGCCAAGTAGGCCCTAAGCCAGCCAGCCACAACCACCAAGCAGAGTGAAATACAGTTGCTGCCAGTTAATGGAATTGATTCCCAATGTCTCTCTTTCCCCTTTTCCATTACAGGTTTAACCCTTCCCTTATGTTCGATTCGGCCTACATCATTTATATTCTCGGATCAATTTGAGCAATACAGTTAGTACAAAATATATTATAAATATATTTTCCAGCAGCTGAGATTGTATTCTTTTGTATATTTTTTCCCCCTGAGTTGATAGACCAACTGCTAAAAATGTTGAGCCAAGTGTTTGATTACTGTACCAAAGTCATAATTGCATCAAATTATGACATTTATTACATTTCTGAATTGTTTTGCTACATTTTTGCCGAACTTAAGGTCATTGTTCCTCGGCCTCTGAACATCACAAGGAGAACATACTTCTTTCCTTTTAGACGGGGTGGCTTTAATCCTGGATGCTGATTGGTTAAAACCACATTCCAGGCAGTGTCTATTCCACAAATTACCACCGGCTAAGGCTATGACATTGAAATGCCTATTCACTGTTCAATTTCAGTGCGCAATCCAATGTCTCATCAGCCCAACTACGCAATTCATAAACTTCCTCTCCACTGTAAAAAAAGCTATGGAAGCCCAGAGAGGACATATGCAGAAGCGGAGCCAGAGGGGTTTCCGGGGTGGGTGCCACCCCAAAATGCCATTCGCTACTGGTAGTTTGATATTAATTTCACCTCTTATTGAAAGAAGCATTTATGTTGACATTCGGCGGAGCATTTTTCAAATCGATGATGAGGAGGAGAGAATATTAACGTTAGTTGCGAGATACAGAAGAATAAGAAGAACATACAGAAGAAGAGAGAATATTTCCACAGCTCCACAAGCTCTTTTCACGATTGGGGAAAGCATTATATTTGAAGTAAGTTTTAAGGTTCAGCATCAGGTATAGGTTTCCTGAACAACTTTTATGAAAGTTGAGTCGCTGTGTAAGTTAAATCCTCTTGCGACGAGCAATCCCGGATCCGGGATCGTAATCATAGCCTCAAACGAATTAGCATAACGCAGTGGACATAAATACCCCTAGTAACTTTTCCTATTCATGAAAATCGCAAATGAAATAAATATATTCAAACACAAGCTTAACCTTTTGTTAACAACACTGTCATCTCAGATTTTCAAAATATGCGTTACAGTCAACACGACAAGCATTTGTGTAAGTTTATCATGGCATAATGCTATGCTAGGCTCTGCTGGCAGCAGGCAACATTTTCACAAAAATAAGAAAAGCAACCAAATTAAATCATTTACCTTTGAAGAACTTTGGATGCTTTCACTCAGGAGACTCCCAGTTAGATAGCAAATGTTCCTTTTTTCCAAAAATATTATTTTTGTAGGCGAAATAGCTCCCGTTTGTTCATCATGCTTGGCTGAGAAATCGACCGGAAAATGCTACCATTACAACTCCAAACTTTTTTCAAAATTAACTCCATAATATCGACAGAAACACGACAAACGTTGTTTAGGATCCATCCTCAAGGTGTTTTTAACATATAGATTTGATAATGTATCCGTCGAGGCAATTGGTTTCTCATAAGAAGCGATTGGAAAAATGGCTACCTCAGTATTTTACGCAAGATTTTCTGCGGGAGACACCATGTGACCACTTGCTAAATATGCTCCCTTACGGCTATTCTTTAATGGAAATGCGTAAAAAGACGTCACAATGCTGTAGACACCTTGGGGAATACGTGGAAAATGTAAGCTCATTCGTAGCTCATTCACAGCCATATAAGGAGTCATTGGCATGAGGCGGTTTAAAAAAATGCGGCACTTCCTGGTTGGATTTTTATCTGGGTTTCGCCTGTAACATCAGTTCTGTGGCACTCACAGACAATATCTTTGCAGTTTTGGAAACGTCAGAGTGTCTTCTTTCCAAAGATGTCAATTATATGCATAGTCGAGCATCTTTTCGTGACAAAATATCTTGTTTCAAACGGGAACGTTTTTCATCCAAAAATTTGAATAGCGCCCCCTAATGTATAACTGGTTTGTTAGACATTTGGCTCCATTAACAGACAGTTAATCAGATAAGAGAGACCGGTTCCCAATTTAGCCTAACATTATGTTTATGTCTGTGCTAGTAATACACGCATATACAGTGCAGTGTCGAAAGTTACAGCATACGAATGTTTAGCTAATGTGGGGTAACTAGTAGGCTACAGCTGTCAGTGTTCAGCAATTTGAAAACCATTATTATCTCAGTTAGATTTTCGTACTTAAACTCAAAACGAACAATTGTTATTATCAAAAGATTACCACAATTTGCTATCATAAAGGTGTAAAAAATTATAGCTAGCTAAGTTAGTTACTGCAGAGTAGGGCTAGCCATGATCTAACCTTCATTCCAGACTCACATTAAACTTCTCCAATCCAAAATTAAATCTAGAATCGGCTTCCTATTTCGCATCAAAGCCTCCTTCACTCATGCTGCCAAACATACACTCGTAAAACTGACTATCCTACCGATCCTCGACTTCGGCGATGTCATTTACAAAATAGCCTCCAACACTCTACTCAGCAAATTGGATGAAGTCTATCACAGTGCCATCCGTTTTGTCACCAAAGCTCCATATACTACCCACCACTGCGACCTGTATGCTCTCGTTGCCAAACCCACTGGCTCCAGGTCATCTATAAGCCTTTACTAGGTAAATCCCCGCCTTATCTCAGCTCACTGGTCACAATAGCAACACCCACCCGTAGCACGCACTCCAGCAGGTATATTTCACTGGCCACCCCCAAAGCCATCACCTCGTTTGGCCGCCTTTCCTTACAGTTCTCTGCTGCCAATGACTGGAACGAATTGCAAAAATCACTGAAGCTAGAGATGTAAGGTACTGGGTGTCGTGAGTGGGAAGTCAGGCGCAGGAAAACAGAGAGTTCAATATGGTGCTCTTTTAATGCACACACGGTGAACCACGGCCACCCCACGAAACACTGGGTGCTCAAAACAAAATGCCCCAGACACGGGGAACGAAACAGTCTATACACGAACATAAACCAGTTCGACAATAACAAACACCAGGGTTACAAAAATCAATCCCTCACAAAGAAACAGGTGGGCCGGCTGACTAATAAAGCCCAACTAATTACAACAAACTGAAACAGGTGATACCAATAAACACATAAGGGGGGAGGAAATAAATCAGTGGCAGCTAGTAGGCCGGTAACGACGACCGCCGGGCGCCACCCGAACGGGAAGGGGAGCCACCTTCGGTCGGACTCGTGACAGTACCCCACCCCCCCCTGACGCGCTGGTCCAGAAGCGCGCCAACACCGGCCTCGAGGTCGACCCGGAGGACAAGGCGCAGGGCGATCCGGATGGAGGCGATGGAACATAAACCCTAACGTCCCTAGCCAAGGTGGGCCACCAATACCTCCCCCGAAGGCTCCCCACTGTCCTCGCCACCCAGGGTGACCCGAGGAGGGTAGGACGTGAGCCCACCGAATCAGTTGGTCTCGGACACCAAGCGGCACGTACTTCCGCCCCGCCGGACACTGAGGAGGCGCGGGTTCCGCCCGTAACGCCCGCTCGATGTCCGAGGCCACCTCCCATACTACTGTTGCTCAGCCTCGAGGTGGGAAGGATGGGAGTAGGTTCGGTGGACCGATCCTCCGTGTCGTAAAGGTGGGATAGTGCGTCAGCCTTTACATTCTGGGAGCCCGGTCTATATGATAACATAAACCGTAATCGGGTGAAGAACATGGCCCACCTTGCCTGACGTGGGTTCAGTCTCCTAGCTGCCCGAATATACTCCAGATTCAGGTGGTCGGTCCAGATGAGAAAGGGGTGCTTGGCCCCCTCAAGCCAGTGCCTCCACACCTTCAGAGCCCTGACCACCGCTAACAACTCCCGGTCCCCCACATCATAGTTACGCTCCGCTGGGCTGAGCTTCCTTGAGAAGAAAGCGCAGGGGCGGAGTTTTGGTGGCGTACCCGAGCGCTGTGATAGCACGGCACCCACCCCAGCCTCGGACGCGTCCACATCCACTATGAATGCTAGAGAGGGGTCCGGATGCGCCAACGCGGGTGCATCCGTGAACAGCGCCTTCAACCTGTTGAAAGCTCCGTCCGCCTCTGCTGACCACTGTAACCGCACCGGGCCCCCCTTCAGCAGTGAGGTAATGGGAGCCGCTACCTGGCCAAAACCCCGGATAAACCTCCGGTAGTAGTTGGCAAAACCCAAAAACCGCTGCACCTCTTTTACTATGGTCGGAGTTGGCCAATTACGCACGGCCTTAATGCGGTCACCATCCATCACCACCCCCGAGGTGGAAATGCCATAACCCAGAAAGGAGAACACACACTTCTCAGCCTTGACTTATAGGTCATGCTCCAGCAGTCTACCAAGCACCTTGCGTACCAGAGACACATGCGCAGCGTGAGTGGCTGAGTAGATCAGAATGTCATCGATATAAACAACCACTCCCTGCCCGTGCAGGTCCCTGAGAATCTTGTCTACAAAGGATTGAGAAACAGCTGGAGCATTCTTTAACCCATACGGCATGGCGCGGTACTCATAGTGGCCTGATGTGGTACTAAATGCGGTTTTCCGCTCGTCTCCCTTCCGAATATGCACCAGACTATATGTGCTCCTGAGATGCAGTTTTGTGAAGAACTGCGCTCCGTGAAATGATTCCACCGCCGTAGCGATGAGAGGTAGTGGGTAACTAAACCCCACTGTGATGGCGTTTAGACCTCTATAATCAATACACGGACACAAACCTCCCTCCTTTTTCTTCACAAAAAAGAAACTCGAGGAGACGGGTGATGCGGAGGGCCGAATGTACCTCTGTTCCAGAGTCTCCGTGACATATGTCTCTATAGCCAACGTCTCCTCTTGGGACAATGGGTACAAGTGACTCTTGGGAAGCGCAGCGTTTACCTGGAGATCTATCGCACAATCCCTTCCCGGTCGATGAGGTGGTAATTTAGTCACTATCCTTTTACTGAAAGTGATTGCCAAATCGGCATACTCGGGGGGAATGCACAACGTGGAACCCTGGTCTGGACTCTCCACCGACGTGGCACCGATGGAAACTCCCAGACACCTTCCAGAACACTCCTCTGACCACCCCTGGAGAACCCCGCCTCCACAAAATGTAAGGATTGTGCCCGGCCAGCCAGGGAATCCCTAGCACCACTGGAAACGCAGGCGAATCAATAATATAGAGACTGATACGCTCCCTATGATTCCCCTGCTTCACCATGTCCAGTGTAACCGTGGTCTCCCTAACCCTAATGGCCGGCTATCTAGGAAGTGCACGGGAAAGGGAGAATCTATCGGCACAAGAGGAACACCTAACTTAAGGGCGAGTCCGCGATCCATAACGTTCCCAGCTGCGCCTGAATTGACTATCGCCCTATGCTGGGAAGAGGGAAAAAATCTAAGGAAAAAAATCAAGACAAACATGTGACCAACAGGGGGGTTCTGGGTGAGTTGGTGCTGACTCACCTGGGGTGATCGAGAAGTGTTCCGCCTGCCATCTCGACTCCCAGATGGACCCCCCCAGCACCGATCACAGTGTGTTCTCTCCGACCACAGCTGGTGCAGGGGGGGCCTCCTCCTCCGGTACCCCTCGACACGGCCCCTCCCAACTCCATCGGAATGGGAGCGGAGGTGCTGGGTGGTGGAAGGCACGGGACCCTCTCCGAACGCCCGTGGGCAGCCAGCAGATTGTCCAGTCGGGTGGACATGTCAATCAGCTCATCCAGGGAAAGAGCGGTGTCCCGACACGCTAGCTCCCTGCTGACGTCCTCCCGGAGACTACACCGGTAGTGGTCGATAAGGACCCTGTCGTTCCACCCAGATCCTGCTGCCAAGGTCGGGAACTCCAGCGCGTAAACCTGGGCGCTCCTCTTCTCCTGTCTGAGATGGAATAGTCGTTCTCCCGCCGCTCGGCCCTCTGGAGGCTGGTCAAACACGGCACGAAAACGGCGGGTAAACTCTGGGTAGTGCTCCTTCGCTGAGTCTGGGCCATTCCAGACTGTGTTCGCCCACTCCAGAGCACGACCCGTGAGGCAGGAGACGAGGACACTCACCCTCTCCGCTCCCGAGGGAGTGGGTCTTACGGTGGCCAGGTACAGTTCCAGTTGGAGTTAGAACCCCTGGCACCCCGCCGCCGCTCCATCATAATCCCTCGGGAGCGTAAGACGGAGAGCGCTGGAGCCGGGGGATGGAGAGTCCTGAGCTGGGGGAGCCGAAGGTGGACCATCGGTCCATTCTCTCCATCATTTGATCCATAGCCGATTTTGATGATTTTGTAAGATTAAACCTCACTTTAACATGTTGGCTGTTGATTCATGTGTGTACTTGTTTTGATGGCTGTGGCATTCTTATTGTGATTATGGTTCTTGTGTTATTTTAATGTAATAGATGTCTCAAGGGATGACACAGAGACCTCTGACTCTGAACAAGACAGTGAGCCAGAGCTGCCAGGAGATGTCATCAAGCCCCTCCCTACTGCATCAAGGGATGACACAGAGACCTCTGGCTCTGAACAAGACAGTGAGCCAGAGCTGCCAGGAGATGTCATCAAGCCCCTCCCAACTGTATCAAGGGATGACACAGAGACCTCTGGCTCTGAGCAAGACAGTGAGCCAGAGCTGCCAGGAGATGTCATCAAGCCCCTCCCAACTGTATCAAGGGATGACACAGAGACCTCTGGCTCTGAGCAAGACAGTGAGTCAGAGCTGCCAGGAGATGTCATCAAGCCCCTCCCAACTGTATCAAGGGATGACACAGAGACCCCTGGCTCTGAGCAAGACAGTGAGCCAGAGCTGCCAGGAGATGTCATGGAGCCCCTCCCAACTGTATCAAGGGATGACACAGAGACCTCTGGCTCTGAGCAGGACAGTGAGTCAGAGCTGCCAGGAGATGTCATGGAGCCCCTCCCAACCGTATCAAGGGATGACACAGAGACCTCTGGCTCTGAGCAGGACAGTGAGTCAGAGCTGCCAGGAGATGTCATGGAGCCCCTCCCAACTGTATCAAGGGATGACACAGAGACCTCTGACTCTGAGCAAGACAGTGAGCCAGAGCTGCCAGGAGATGTCATGGAGGCCCTCCCAACTGTATCAAGGGATGACACAGAGACCTCTGGCTCTGAGCAAGACAGTGAGCCAGAGCTGCCAGGAGATGTCATGGAGCCCCTCCCTACTGCATCAAGCACCAGATATGCTGTTCCAAAAGGACCCAATGGTAGGCCAGGCCTATCCTTTAAACTACACCCAATGGTAGGCCAGGCCTATAGTATTAGTATTAGTATCTAATCTTGTGGATCCCTTAATTATACATTTCCTTAGAGATATGACACATTATTTAACGTATATTTCAGACATTTCAAGATCCAGAGAAGAGGGTCCTGTACAGCCGTGTTTGAAAACATTGCCCAGAACTCAGTATGGTTCCAGGAAAGGGGCTTTCAACAGCTCCTGGTATAAGGACAATTCATGGCTTGAATATTATGTAAGTCAAAATTTGACTTATTGTTTCGCCTGTAGGCATTTTTCTCTGCCCAATACACCTGAATCTGCCTTCACATCACAGTCATGTTTCTCTCCCCAATACACCTGAATCTGCCTTCACATCACAGTCATGTTTCTCTGCCCAATACACCTGAATCTGCCTTCACATCAAAGTCATGTTTCTCTGCCCAATTCACCCGAATCTGCCTTCACATCACAGTCATGTTTCTCTGCCCAATACACCCGAATCTGCCTTCACATCACAGTCATGTTTCTCTGCCCAATACACCTGAATCTGCCTTCACATCACAGTCATGTTTCTCTGCCCAATACACCTGAATCTGCCTTCACATCACAGTCATGTTTCTCTGCCCAATACACCTGAATCTGCCTTCACATCACAGTCATGTTTCTCTGCCCAATACACCTGAATCTGCCTTCACATCACAGTCAGGTTTCTCTGCCCAATACACCTGAATCTGCCTTCACATCACAGTCAGGTTTCTCTGCCCAATACACCTGAATCTGCCTTCACATCACAGTCATGTTTCTCTGCCCAATACACCTGAATCTGCCTTCACATCACAGTCATGTTTCTCTGCCCAATACACCTGAATCTGCCTTCACATCACAGTCATGTTTCTCTGCCCAATACACCTGAATCTGCCTTCACATCACAGTCAGGTTTTTGTAACTGGAAAAAGGCGCCGTTAAAGATTCTGGGTTTAAGCTCCATTCGAAGGCAGAGCATCATATCAATGCTGTGGAATCAGCATGAAAGGGCTATTGACAGCAACTCATCACTTTTAGATGTCATAAATGAGGATCGGGAAAAAGAAAGTGAGGGAAAACTGTACTTACATCAAAACAATTACAGATGTGCTCCTATTAACTGCCACTCAAAATACAGCGCAGAGAGGTCATTGAGAGTCTGACTCTCACAACAAGGGTAATTTTTTGACAATCTTAGAAGAAATAGCAAGCATGACCCTCTCAAAGAGAAAAGGATGAATGCATGTGGCAATGCTAAGTACACAAGCCACCAAATCCAGAACAAAGTTCTTGAGGCCTTAGTTGAGATGGTACAATGTGAAATAATAAGACAAGTAAAAGAAATTGAAGTTTAGTGTAATTGCAGATGAAACCAAAGATTGAAAAAACAAATGTCTTTAGTTGTGAGGTACTATTACAACGGGGCAATCCACGAAAGCTTTTTACACTTTCAGTCAGCTGAAAGCTTAGATGCAGCAGGCCTCAAAAATGATAATTGATTGCCTTGAAAAACCTGGTCTGTCTGGACTACAGAAATAGTCTTGTGGGGCAAGGCTGTGATGGTGCATCCGTCATGAGCTGAAAGCATTCTGGTATGTCTGCACAGATTAAAAACAGTGCAAGATTGGCATTTTATGAGCACTGTAATGTAAATTTTTTACATTTGGTTCAGTGCCTGAAGCAGTTCACTTTTTTGGTCTCCTGTGGAAGCTTTCTAACTTTGTATCTGGTTCGTACGTTCATCTCAAGTGGCTTGCAGTTCAGAAAGAGCTGTATCCACAGCAGCAGCCCAGGGAACTACAGAGACTTACGGATGTAAGGTGGGCATGCAGACACATGGCATGACGTAATCTGAGGGACATGCTTCCAGCAGTTCTGAGAGTGCTACAGGATATCACACTTGAAAAGAGTGGTGATAGATCAGTGGATGCAAGGGGCCTTCTTTCTCAGATAGATTTACATTTCATAGGACTTTAAGTTACCTTTTGTAAAGTGCTTGGTGATGCCAAATGTCTTTCTGACATGCTCCAATCAAGCTCTCTTGACCTAGCAAGGGCTGTGGATCTAGTAGGTGCCCTTACAGACACATTACAGGACTACAGAAGTGAGGGTTACTTTGGAGAACTATGGAAATAGGTTGAAGAGATTGCAGAGCACTGCAAAATAAGTGTACAAGCAGTGTATAAAAGACTGTGATTTCCCGACTTATTGATGATGAGCACTGTGAGACAGAAAAATTGTTACCAAAGTGATGGTGAGAGCTTCCAAAGAGCTATCTTTTATCAGGTGCTTGACAGTCTCACAGCTGAGCTGCAGAGGGTATTTCAAAGAAGAATTGCAAGATAATGCAAGGGGTCCAGTCTTTCAACCCAAAGAGTACAACATTCTTGAATGAGGAGCCTCTGTTTGCCTTTGCTCAGACCTTTGAGTCAGATTTAGAGGACCTCAAACATGAGGTTCATCAAATCAAGCGGCTTCTTGATAGGAGAAAGTCTACTCTCCTTGACTTTGTTGTGTTTCTTGAACCTTATAAAGAGGTCTTCCATGAGCTATTTCCACGTTGTAAGATTTCTGTTGTTACACCAGTCAGCAGTGCTTCTTGCGAGAAAAGCTTCTCAGCTTAAAACCTGACCCACCTTAGGACAACATTGGTTGATGAGAGGTTAAGTCAAGAAGGGCCCGCTCCCTCAACATGGATGGGTTTGTGAAACATTTAGCCAGTTCTCACCAGAACCACAGAATTATGCTGTTTTAAATCTACCTAGGATCATTTGTCACTTAGGTGGTCCCTCTGGTTGTGATTAAAACCTGCACTGTGTACTAGCTACTAGCTAGCTACACTGACATTCTAAAATGATAAATCCTGTCACAAAGCCTGGAGTGGTGGGTGCGGAGTCAAGCGCAGAGAGCAGAGGATACTGGGGAAACCGGACCTGATTTTGGCCTTCAATATTAACGCCCAAAACAACAGGCGAATAATCAAAAATTGTCCAACCCAACACAGGGCACAAACAGACAGGAACACTACACACAACAACCTCGACTGACAGAAAACAAGCCCGCACAAAAACAGGCGGGCCTAACAGGCTTAAATAGTCCTGAATCAAAACAAAATAAGAGACAGGTGCAACCAATAAGACATAACAAACAGAAAAGAAAAAGGGGATCGGTGGCGGCTAGTAGACCGGCGACGACGAGCGCCGAGCGTCGCCCGAACAGGCAGGGGAGCCACCTTCGGTGCGAGTCGTGACAAATCCAAAGGGTATCATGTCACACAGATTTTATTTGGTCTTGATTAGGCCAATTCCAAAACTTTTCTTTGCTATTAGTTAACATAATATAACATAAAATATATGAGCGTAAATATGATACTGTAAGTTTTCAATATTGACGGGCACCAAAATTATTTTTGTTATTTTTATTTTCCAAGTCCATTTCTGCTTGATTCCTGGTATGTCAAAATGCAGTGTATTTTTTTGTAAATAAACTATGCAATTTATGTAACACACAAATGCCATCTTATCTCCTTCGTGCTTGAGCTTTATTATATTTTGGATGTTCAACACTTATCAACCCAGATTATATATTCATGAAAACAGAGTGACCCAAGTCTCTCCCGTATGTGAGTACATTACAGTGTGTGAGAGAGAGAGAAATAAAGAAATTGAGCTGCAGTTCCGAGGTAGAGACACTGACTATTCATAATATGTTAAAGCATTCTAGTGTAGTAACCCTTTTGGACCACACTATCTGCCACATTGAAGAACTCTAGGTTAAGTGAATTATCACTTCTACCTCTAATCAGCAATCATAGGATTCATTCATGCTCCTTAGATGCCAGGTTAGGGTTACACACTAATTTTCTGTCATTGTCCCCCTGAAGACTTGGCTACCCAATGTCTGTCATAGGAGAAAACTGAAAACATTGTAGTTACTCCAAAGTAAACTCAGCAACAAAAAAATAAGTCCTCTCACTGTCAACAGCTTTTATTTTCAGCAAATTTAACACTCTTCCACCAAGGCACCTGCAAGTTCCCGGACATTTCTCGGGGGAATGGCCCCCTAGCCCTCACCCTCCGATATAACAGGTCCCAGACGTGCTCAATTGAGATCCGGGCTCTTCGCTGGCCGTGGCAGAACACTGACATTCCTGTCTTGCAGGAAATCACACACAGAACGAGCAGTATAGCTGGTGGCATTGTCATGCTGGAGGGTCATGTCAGGATGAGCCTGCAGGAAGGGTACCACATGAGGGTGGAGGATGTCTTTCCTGTAACGCACAGCATTGAGATTGCTTGCAATGACAACAAGCTCAGTCCGATGACGCTCTGACACACCGCCCCAGACCATGACGGACCCTCTACCTCCAAATCGATCCCACTCCAGAGTAAAGGCCTCATCCCTTCAACGATAAACGCGAATCTGACCATCCCCGATGGTGAGTCAAAACCGCGACTCGTCAGTGAAGAGCACTTTTTGCCAGTCCTGTTTGATCCAGTGACGGTGGGTTTGTGCCCATAGGCGATGTTGTTGCCGGTGATGTCTGGTGAGGACTTGCCTTTACAACAGGCCTACAAGCCCTCTCTCAGCCTATTGCGAACAGTTAGCACTGTTGGAGGGATTGTGCGTTCCTGGTGTAGGGCAGCTGTTGTTGCCATCCTGTACCTGTTCCGCAGGTTTGATGTTCGGATGTACCTATCCTGTGCAGGTGTTGTTACATGTGGTCTGCCACTGCGAGGATGATCAGCTGTCCGTCCTGTCTCCCTGTAGCGCTGTCTTAGGCGGCTCACAGTACAGACATTGCAATTTATTGCCCTGGCCACACCTGCTGTCATGCCTCCTTGCAGCATGCCTAAGGCACGTTCACGCAGATGGGCAGGGACCCTGGGCATATTTATTTTGGTGTTTTTCAGAGTCAGTAGAAATGCCTCTTTAATGTCCTAAGTTTTCAGAACTGTGACCTTGATTGCCTACCATCTGTAAGCTGTTAGTGTCTTAAAAACCTCTTACTTCTACCCCCTCCTTTTTCGAACATTCTGTTAAAAATCGCGCAACTTTTCAGCATCCTGCTACTCATGCCAGGAATATAGTATATGCATATGATTAGTATGTGTGGATAGAAAACACTCTGAAGTTTATAAAACTGGTTAAATCACGGCTGTGACTATAACAGATCGTGTGTTTCATTGAAAAACGCAAGAAAAACTGCTCTCTGAAAGCTAAAAATAATTTCCATAAGTCACTTCCACGAGTTGTTAAAAGAGAACAGAATTTAATATCGACCTGCCTGCAATTCATACAAATTCCACACGATGTCGCCATTGTCGTCATTTTCAATTGAATTAATTGTTGGAAAATCCATCTATCTGGCATCCATTTTCCCAGTCTTCACCCGGATGTTGTTGATGAAGACATTAGCAGCCATTGATTTGCAAGCGAAGACCTATTGAAAATACATCGCCCTGTAATCATTTTGATAGATTATAAACGTTTACTAATACCTAAAGTTGGATTACAAAAGGATTTCGAAGTGTTTTGTGAAAGTTTATCGTCGACTTTTTTAATTTTAAAAAATTACGCAGCGTTTAAAAACGATGTTTTTTTCTGAATGACACAGCTTCCATACAAAGCTATTTTGGGTATATATGGACCGATTTAAATGAAAAAAAGACCCAATAGTGATGTTTATGGGGCATATAGGAGTGCCAAGAAAGAAGCTCGTCAAAGGTAATGAATGTTTTATATTTTATTTCTGCGTTTTGGGTAGCGCCGGCTACCGCAAAATCTGTTGTTTACGTGTCGTGCTGGTATTTTGGGGGGTGCATGCTATCAGATAATAGCTTCTCATGCTTTCGCCGAAAAGCATTTTAAAAATCTGACTTGCTGGCTAGGTTCACAACGAGTGTAGCTTTAATTCAATACCCTGCTTGTGAATTTTGATCAAGGTTTGAGTTGTAACGAGTACATTTAGCATTTAGCGTAGCGCATTTGCATTTCCAGGTGCATACTTGAGACGTCTGCGTCTCAAGTATGGTCAAGAAGTTAACAACAGTTCCACAGGTGCATGTTCATTAATTGTTTATGGTTCATTGAACAAGCATGGGAAACAGTGTTTAAACCCTTAACAATGAAGATCTGTGAAGTTATTTGGATTTTTACTAATTATCTTTGAAAGACCGTGTCCTGAAAAAGGGGTGTTTCTTTTTTTTTGCTGAGTTTACTAACCTAATTGACAGAGTGAAAATGAAATATTTACAGAATACAAATATTCAAAAACATGCATCCTGTTTCCACCAAGGCATAAAAGTAATACTGCAAAAAAAATGTGTCAAAGCAATTAACTTTTTGTCCTGAATACAAAGTGTTATGTTTGGGGCAAATCCAATACAACACATTATTCAGTACCACCATCCATATTTTCAAGCATAGTGGTGGCTGCATCATGTTATGGGTATGCGTGTAATCGTTAAGGACAGGAGAGTGTTTCAGGATAAAAAAATGAGCGTAATGGAACTAAGAAAAGGCAAAATCTTAGAGGAAAACTGGTTCAGTCTTCTTTCCACCAGACACTGGGAAATGAAATAACCTTTCAGCAGGACAATAACCTAGAACACAAGGCCAAATCTACACTGGAGTTGCTCACCAAGAAGACAATGAATGTTCCAGAGTGGCCGAGGTACAGTTTTGACTTAAATCTATTCAAAAATCTATGGCAAGACCTGAAAAGGGTTGACAACCAATTAGACAGAGATTGACTCATTTTTTTAAAGAATAATGGGCAAATGTTGCACAATCCAGGTGTGGAAAGTTCTTAGAGACTTACCCAGAAAGACTCAGAGCTGTAATTGCGGCCATTGACTCAGGGGTGTGAGTATTTACACTACCGTTCTAAAGTTTGGTTCCATCCCCAGGCGTTATTGTTTCTGTTCCTGTGTCATGTCTGTGACTATTGTAGCTGAAAACGGCTGATTTTGAATGGAGTATCTACATAGGCATACAGAGGCCCATCATCAGCAACCATCACTCCTGTGTTCCATTGGCACGTTGTGTTAGTATTCAGACCCTTTACTCAGTACTTTGTTGAAGCATCTTTGTCAGCGATTACATCCTCGAGTCTTCTTGGATGTGAAGTTACATGCTTGGCACAGCTGTATTTGGGGAGTTTCTCCCATTCTTCCCTGCAGATCCACTCAAACTCTGTCAGATTGGATAGGGAGCGTTGCTGCACAGCTATTTTCAGGTCTCTCCAGAGATGTTAGATTGGGTGTAAGTCCTGGGTTTTGTTGGGCCACTCAAGGACATTCAGAGACTTTTCCCGAAGTGTTGTCTTGGCTGTGTGCTTAGGGTTATTGTCCTGTTGGAAGGTGAACCTTCGCCCCAGTCTGAGGTCCTGAGCAGGCTTTCATCAAGGATCTCTCAATACTTTGCTCTGTTCATCTTTCCCTCGATCCTGACTAGTCTCCCAGTTCCTGCCGCTGAATAACATTGCCACAGCATGATGCTGTCATCACCATAGGGATGCTGCCAGGTTTGTGTAGGGATGGTGCTATCTGTTTCAGGGTTAGGACTTGAAAATGAGCCAGAGCTGAGAGGATCACCAAAACTAAAGGAATTTTGGTTTCAGTGAATTTTCTTAAAAATAAATGCATACTGTGGAATAAAATCACTAATTGTGTACTAAAAATGTGAATGTATTTTTGCAGAGCATACAACCATGCCGACTACCATCCGTGGAGATCAATGGTTAAAGGGGTAGACAACGGGCCGCACCCAAAAAATGCATGGTTCCCAAGAAAGCGGTTAATTTTGCTAGATTCTTAAAAAGGGCATAAAATGAGTATAACATAACTCATATGGCAGGCGAACACCTGAGAAAAATCCAACGAGGAAGTGGGAATTCTGAGGTTTGTAGTTTTCAAGTGAATGCCTATCGAATATCCAGTGTCTGTGGGGTCAGATTGCACTTCCTAAGGCTTCCAGTAGATGTCAACAGTCTTTAGAAGTTGTTTCTGGCTTCTATTGTGAAAGGGGAGCGAATAAGAGCACTCAGAGTAAGTGGCTCAACTGAAAGCCATGAGTTGTTTATCGCACTTAGCCCTTTCCTTTCTAATGAAAACAGTATTGTCCTGTTGAAACATTATTGAATGTTTATGATAAAAAACACCCTAAGGATTGATTAGAAACATTATTTGACGGCCTCCCGGGTGGCACAGTGGTTAAGGGCGCTGTGCCACCAGAGACCCTAAGTTCGCGCCCAGGCTCTGTCGTAACCGGCTGCAACCGGGAGGTCCGTGGGGCGACGCATAATTGGCCTAGCGTCGTCCGGGTTAGGGCTTGGCCAGTAGGGATATCCTTGTCTCATCGCGCACCAATGACTCCTGTGGCGGGCCGGGCACGGTGCACGCCAACCAAGGTTGCCAGGTGTTTCCTCCGACACATTGGTGCGGCTGGCTTCCGGGTTGGATGCGCGCTGTGTTAAGAAGCAGAAGTAGTTGGTTGCGGAGGACTTTCAACCTTCGTCTCTCCCGAGCCCGTACAAGAGTTGTAGCGATGAGACAAGATAGTAGCTACTAAAAACAATTGGATACCACGAAATTGGGGTAAAATTTAAAATTAAAAAAGAAACCTCGTTTGACATGTTTCTACGAACTCTAATGGTACTTTTTTGACTTTTCGTCTGTACCATTAGAGTTCGTAGAAACATGTCAAACGAGGTTTCTTTTTTTCTTTTAAATTTTACCTAAATTTTGTGGTATCCAATTGTTTTTAGTAGCTACTATCTTGTCTCATCGCTACAACTCTTGGATTACTGAACTAAACGCGTGAACAAAAAGGAGGTATTTAAACATAAAGATGAACTTTATTGAACAAAACAAACATTTATTTTATAACATGGAGCCTGGGAGTGCCATCAGATGAAGATCATCAAAGGTAAGTGATTCATTTTAATGCTATTTCTGACTTTTGTGACACCTCTCCTTGGCTGGAAAATTGCTATATGTTTTTTTTGTGGCTAGGCGCTGACCTAACATAATCGCATGGTGTGCTTTCGCCGTAAAACCTTTTGAAATCGGACACAGCGGATAGATTAACAAGAAGATTATCTTTAATCCTATGTATATCTCTTGTAACTTTCATCAATGTTTATGATGAGTATTTCTGTAATTTGATGTGGCTCTCTGCAATTTCACAGGATGTTTGTTTGAGACAATGCATTTCTGAACATAATGCGCCAATTTCAAATAAGGTTTTTGGACATGAAGATTAACGTTATCGAATAAAACAAACATTTATTGTGTAGAATGGAGTCCTGGGAGTGCCACCAGATGAAGATCATCAAAGGTTAGTGATTCATTTTAACGCTATTTCTGACTTTTGTGACACCTCTCTGTGGCTAGGCGCTGTCCTAACATAATCGCATGGTGTGATTTCGCCATAAAGCCTTTTTGAGATCGGACACTGTGGTTGGTTTAACAAGAAGTTTATCTTTAAAATGGTGTATAATACTTGTATGTTTGAGGAATTTGAATTATGAGATTTCTGTTGTTTGAATTTGGCGCCCTGCAAAAAAACACCCTTCCCAGAAAGGTTAAAACGCTTGTAAAATTCCAGAAAATGTCATGGCTTTAGAAGCTTCTGATAGGCTAACCGACATCATTTGAGTCAATTGGAGGTGTATCTGTGGATGTTTTTCAAGGCCTACCTTCAAACTCAGTGCCTCTTTGCTTGACATCATGGGAAAATCTAAAGAAATCAGCCAAGACCTCAGAAAGAAAATTGTAGACCTCCACAAATCTGGATCATCCTTGGGGCAATTTCCAAATGCCTGAAGGTACCACGTTCATCTGTACAACCAATAGTACCCAAGTATAAACACCATGGGACCAGGTAGCCGTCATACCGCTCAGGAAGCAGACGCATTCTGTATCCTAGAGATGAACATACTTTGGTGCAAAAAGTGAAAATCAATCCCAGAACAACAGCAAAGGGCCTTGTGAAGATGTTGGAGGAAACAGGTACAAAAGTATCTATATCCACAGCAAAACGAGTCCTATATCGACATAACCTGAAAGGCCGCTCAGCAAGGAAGAAGCCACTGCTCCAAAACCGCCATAAAAAAGCCAGACTACGGTTTGCAACTGCACATGGGGACAAAGATCATACTTTTTGGTGAAATGTCCTCTGGTCTGATGAAACAAAAATAGAACTGTTTGGCCATAATGACCATCTTTATGTTTGGAGGAAAAAGGAAGAGTCTTGCAAGCCGAAGAACACCATCCCAACCGTGAAGCACGGGGGTGGCAGCATCATGTTGTGGGGTTGCTTTGCTGCAGGAGGGACTGGTGCACTTCACAAAATAGATGGCATCACGAGGAAAGAAAATTATGTGGATATATTGAAGCAACGTCTCAAGACATTAGTCAGGAAGTTAAAGCTTGGTCGCAAATGGGTTTTCCAAATGGACAATGACCCCAAGCATACTGTACTTTAAAAGTTGTGGCAAAATGGCTTAAGGACAACAAAGTCAAGGCATTGGAGTGGCCATCACAAAGCCCTGACCTTAATCCTATAGAAAAGATGTGGGCAGAACTGAAAAGCGCATGCGAGTAAGGAGGCCTACAAACTTGGCTCAGTTACACCAGCTCTGTAAGGAGGAATGGGCCAAAATTCATCAAACGTATCGTGGAAAGGTTGTGGAAGGCTACCTGAAGCTTTTGACCCAAGTTAAATAATTAAAGGCAACGCTATCAAATACTAATTGAGTGTATGTAAACTTCTGACCCACTGGGAATGTGATGAAAGAAATAAAAGATAAATAAAATAAATCATTCTCTCTAATATTATTCTGACATTTCACATTCTTAAAATAAAGTGGTGATCCTAACTGACCTAAAACAGGGAATTTTTGCTAGGATTAAATGTCAGGAATTGTGAAACTGAGTTTAAAAGTATTTGGCTAAGGTGTATGTAAACTTCCGACTTCAACTGTATGTTGACTATGACGTTAGCTAATATGGTGACAACTTTGTAGGCTGTGTGTAACGGCTACGGTTTGGCTTGGAGAGGTTTTTTCGCCTGGTCACAGACATCTGTTGTGTTGTGAGGTGCACTGAAGTCCACAAGCCAAAAGAAAAAGGTGAGAGGAGAGCGCGTAGATGCGAGAAGGAATTATACAACGATTAATGTGATGATGCTGTTTGTATGTGGCTGCAATGAACGTGAACTTTGGGGATGGACCTACCTGAATTTGTCCAATAGAAACTTTTGTTATGTTGTGATCATGAGATAAATAAGCTGTGATCTTGACACAACAATGTTTTTTAAAATGTTATCGTATATCCTCTCTGGACTTCCATAAAAATCATCTAGGCATTATCTCCTATTTATTTTAGAGTTGCAATTGTCTTTCAATAGCAGATATTTGTATAAACCTTGCTGTCTGTCTCTCTGAAATTTGCAACTTTCTTTCAGTATTGAAATTCTATCTCCAGCTCTCACATAGTAATGAACTTGTAGGAGTCGGGATGAGACAGACAGGAAGGCAGCTTTTCTCAGTCAGTCAAAATCATGAATCAGCATAATTTATATATTTACACAACAGATAAATACAAAGAAATGTTAATAGAAAACATGTCAAAAAGTGCAGCTAGTTTGCAGGCTTTCCAGCTTCAGTTTGAAGCAATTGTGTTAGCTGTGTTGTTGGCTAGCTCCTCTGAACAACAGAACAGTGTCCTGATGAGAGAGCACATTTTCTATGCCAGGTTAAATCATTAGCTCATTATTATGGATATATCCAAATAAATGTCACTAGAAAACAGCTTAAACTGTTGGAAGGATGAAATGGCACGAATAAATCAATCAAAATAACGTTTTTAAGGAAAATATGTAAATCACTATTTGAATATGTCGGTAACCCATTGTTTAAAAGTGATAATGCCTTCGAAGCCAGTGTTTGGTGGATATATATCCTCCGAACACCGGCTTCTCGGGCATTATCACTTAATTAAACAATCTACTCCTATAACTCTTTTTCACGTAGACAAATACTGTAGTTGGTCATTTTGGGACCATTTTACACTAGTGCTGCCTAGCATTATGCTTCCAGAGGGGGATAAGGGTGTGAGACCACCAAGAGAGAAGATGCCTGACAATTATAGTAGGCCTGACTCAAAAAGGGCCTAGTCTAAATGTGGGCTAATAACTCCAGCGTTATAGTTACAGTGCCATCCAGCATGGAGGCAGTAGGGAAGCTATTCATCAAGTCTTTTTCTCTCATGAATCATCTACAGTGTGGTCTTTCCGAAGGAAAGGATCTGTATTGCAGTGTATTTCACACGGAGGAGAAACATCAAGCATAGTACACTATTGTATATAGGGATTAGGGTGCCATTTGGGACACAGACCATGTGATCAAGCGGAAGGGATCTGTATCAGAGGACAATTAGAGATACAAGAAAGTAGCCAGACATGCAGCATGTTAGCATCGGCCAGCTACATTGATGATGTGTTTGGTTCTGTACAGAAGAGCATATGGCATGTGTCACAGGACTGATGATTATTGATGTCTTTGTCATGACTTGTTATGGAAAGCAATTATGCTCATCCCCAGGTATCCAACATTAAAAACATGTTTAGAAACATAGGAGGAATGCACAATTTAGTAATAGGAAAATGTAATTAAGAACCAGTATCTTGCAAATTTCCCCCAAATAAGTTGAACACATCCCACTAGGCCCACACTGATTGAATGAACGTTGTTTCCATGTCATGTCAATGAAATTATGTTGAACCAACGTGGAATAGATGTTGAATTGACGTCTGTGCCAGTGCGATTCTTCTGTTTTTTTATTTTATTTTATTTGACCTTTATTTAACCAGGTAGGCCAGTTGAGAACAAGTTCTCATTTACAACTGCGAGCTGGCCAAGATAAAGCAAAGCAGTGCGACAAAAAACAACAGAGTTACACATAGGATAAACAAAAGTACAGTCAATAACACAATAGAAAAATCTATATAAAGTGTGTGCAAATTGAGTAAGGAGGTAAGGCAATAAAAATGCCATAGTAGCGAAGTAATTACAATTTAGCAAATTAACACTGAAGTGTTAGATTTGCAGATGATCATGTGCAAGTAGAAACAATGGTGTGCAAAAGAGCAAAAAAGTTAATTAAAACAATATGGGGATGAGGTAGGTAGTTGGGTGGGTGATTTACAGATGGGCTATGTACAGCTGCAGCGATAGGTAAGCTGCTCAGATAGCTGATGCTTAAAGTTAGTGAGGGAGATTTTAGTCTTCAACTTCAGAGATTTTTGCAATTTGTTCCAGTCATTGGCAGCAGAGAACTGGAAGGAAAGGCGGCCAAAGTAGGTGTTGGCTTTGGGGATGACCAGTGAAATATACCTGCTGGAGTGCGTGCTACAGGTGGGTGTTGCCATCGTGACCAGTGTGCTGGGATAAGGCAGAACTTTACCTAGCAAAGACGTCTGGCGACGAATATGGGGCGAGGACCAGCCGACGAGAGTATACAGGTTGCAGTGGTGGGTGGTATATCAAATTTTTATTTTTATCAATAAAGCCCTTCTTACATCAGCTGATATCTCTTCTTACATCAGCTGATATCTCTTCTTACATCAGCTGATATCTATCTTACACCCAGGCTAAAACCCCAAACAGCAAGCAATGCAGGTGTAGAGGCATGGGGCTTTGGTTACAAAATGGATGGCACTGTGATAGATTGCATCCAGTTTGCTGAGTAGAGTGTTGGAGGCTATTTTGTAAATGACATCGCCGAAGTCGAGAATCGGTAGGATAGGCATGGTCAGCCATAGAAAAATGCTTATTAAAATTCTCGATTATCGCAGATTTATTGGTGATGACAGTGTTTCCCAGCCTCAGTGCAGTGGGCAGCTGGGAGGAGGTGCTCTTATTCTCCATGGACTTTACAGTGTCCCAAAACTTTTTGGAATTTGTGCTACAGGATGCGCATTTCTGTTTAAAAAAGCTAGCCTTTGCTTTCCTAACTGACTGTGTCTAGTGGTTCCTGACTTTCCTGAAAAGTTGCATATCGCGGGGGCTATTTAATGCTAATGCAAAACGCCACAGGATGGTTTTGTGCTGGTCAAGGGCAGTCAAGTCTGGAGTGAACCAAGGGCTATATCTGTTCTTAGTTCTACATTTTTTTAATAAATAAAGAATAACCAGGCATCCTCTACTGACGGGATGAGGTCAATATCCTTCCAGGATACCCGGGGCCTGCTCGCTGAAGTGTTTTAGTGAGCGTTTGACAGTGATGAGCGTTTGACAGTGACCACGGACCCATTACGGACGCAGGCAATGAGGCAGTGATCGCTGAGATCCTGGTTGAAGACAGCAGAGGTCTATTTAGAGGGCAAGTTGGTCAGGATGATATCTTTGAGGGTGCCTGTGTTCACGTACCTGGTAGGTTCCTTGATCATTTGTATGTGATTGAGGGCATCTCGCTTAGATTGTAGGATGGCCCGGGTGTTAAAACCTCTAGTGACTCCCCATCCAGCAGTAGCTGCGCAATCATCGACTGACACTAATTAGCATAACGCAACAGACATAAATATTCCTAGAAAATATTCCTATTCATGAAAATCACAAGTGAAATATATTGAGACACAGACACCTTTTGTTAATCACCCTGTCATCTCAGATGTTCAAAATATGCTTTACAGCCAAAGCTAGACAAGCATTTGTGTAAGTCTATCGATAGCCTAGCATAGCATTTTGTCCAGCTAGCAGCAGGTAACTTGGTCACGGAAATCAGAAAAGCAAATCAAATTAAATAGTTTACCTTTGATGAGCTTCGGATGTTTTCACTCACAAGACTCCCAGTTAGATGTTCCTTTTTTCCCAAAATATTATTTTTGTAGGCGAAATAGCCCTGTTTGTTCTTCACGTTTGGCTGAGAAATCGCCCTGAAATTGCAGTCACGAAAACGCCGAAAAAATATTTCAAATTAGCTCCGGAATATCGACAGAAACATGGCAAACGTTGTTTATAATCAATCCTCAAGGTGTTTTTCAAATATCTATTCCATAATATATCCACTGGGACAATTCGTTTTTCAGTAGGACCGATAATAATATCGGAATAATGGCTACCTCTGTATTTTATGCGAGAAACACTCTGGGAGCATCAGGTGATCACTTGCGCAATGTAGTCGCTTATGGGTATTCTTCAACATAAATGCGTAAAACTACGTCACAATGCTGTAGACACCTTGGTGAATACGGAGAAAAAGTAATCTGGTTGATAGCCCATTCACTGCTCAATAGGGACGCATTGGAACGCAGCACTTTCAAAACATGAGGCACTTCCAGATTGGATTTTTCTCAGGCTTTCGCCTGCAACATCAGTTCTGTTATACTCACAGACAATATTTTTACAGTTTTGGAAACTTTAGACTGTTTTCTATCCTAAGCTGTCAATTATATGCATATTCTAGCATCTTGTCCTGACAAAATATCCCGTTTACTACGGGAACGTTATTTTTCCAAAAATGAAAATACTGCCCCCTAGTCACAAGAGGTAGCAAATCCCAGTTTAGGTCACCTAACTGTACGAACTCTAAAGATAAATGGGGGCAATAAATTTACATATGGTGTCCAGGGCACAGCTGGGGGCTGGGGGGGTCTATAACAAGCGGCAACAGTGAGAGACTTATTTCTGGAAAGGTGAATTTTTATAAGTAGAAGCTCGAATTGTTCGGGCACAGACTATCTCTGCAGTAGATTGCAACTCTGCCCCCTTTGGCAGGCCTATCTTGATGGAAAATGTTGTAGTTGGGGAATTTTTGGTGGCCTTCCTAAGCAAGGATTCAAACACGGCCAGGACATCAAGGTTGGCGGAGTGTGCTAAAGCAGTGAATAAAGGAGGAAAAGGAGCAGATTTCTGGGCGTGGTAGAACAGATTCACATATTATCTAAATATTTTTTTATGCCACACAAACTACCAAAATTACAGGTTAAGAATGGACAGAGAGATAGTCCTGGAATGTTCATCTCATCATATTTCTTCAATGTCAAATCGGTGTCTTGTTTGTAACTGTCACGAATATCACCAAAGGTGGCTCCCTTTCCCGTTCAGGCGGCGCTCGGCGGTCGTCGTCGCCGGTCTACTAGCTCCCTTTTCGTTGGTTTTGTCTAATTGTTTTCACCTGTTCCTTGTTGGGGTTTTTGGGTTGGGGTATTTAAGTTCGGTTAGCCCGTGCGGGCGTGTTACTGTTTATGTTAGAGGTGTACTCTGATTATTGTTGGGTTTTCGCTGTCCGGTATTACCAGTTGCACTTGGGTTTGGTATGTTACGCCTGTGTTCGGCGTCACCCATTGTACGTGTTTCTGTTTTCGACATTAAAGTGTTTTTTCCCAGATACTTCTGTTCTCTGTGCCTGACTCAACACCCATCCTCTTCGAGCGTTACAGTAACAAAACTGTCTCTGTTTACAAATAATTACATCTGAGACGTCATCCGGGAATCTGAGCATTGTACTTTCAAAAGTTAGACAGAGTAGGCTGTCTAACTGTCAAAAGGCAGAGTAGGTTTACCAACTTAGAAAAATGTCAGATTTAACTGCAGGCTATGCTTCTTCTGTGGCTTAACCCAACGAGAGAGGGTCACAAATGTTTCCATAAAGGGTGTCTGGGTTTAAACATCTTCTATTGTCTTCTAGCTTAATCAATTGATAGTGAGAATAAGATTACTTCCCAAGCTTCTCAAATCTGGCTTATTGTGAGGTCAATAACTACATCACGGGCAAGAAACATATTGTTTTTGATCAAATCAATTATAGTAGTAGGAAGCTATCAAAGTTGACCTCTGGTCCTCCTTATCTTTAAGTTCTCCTCAGACTGAACAGAACATGGGCTATAGGCTAGTCCGCAAACAGATATTTTCGGAAGAAGCCTTTGACGCTCCTCCTGAACTGCCACAGTAGGATTGCACAGCACAGCCATTAGTTAGGCAACACACAAAAACGGTTTCGATCAGCAAGTGCGGAGCAGGCCAGGGCTCAATGTTGAAATAACAATTAGCAGTTTATAACGCAGCCTAGTTCAATTTAAACCCCCCCCAGCAGCTATTTTTGAAATATTTATTTTCTTTGTGCTTCTCGAGCACTTTGTAGCCTATAGGATATAGATAATTTGATTGAGACCACACGAAATAGCCTATAGGCGCACTTGATATTGCACGCCCAGCGGGAAATCAGAAATTCACAACATTGGGTCAGAAATGAGGGACAGCATCAGGCACACATCGGTATATATATATATATATATATATATATATATATATATATATATATATATATATATATATATATATATATAGCCTAATAAGCAGCTAATTCTAAAACACTGAAAAATATTGACATTTCATCAATTACAAATTACATGACCCTCCCTTGGACTACATTTAAAAAACACGAAACCCTCCGCTTGACTGAATTGAAAAAGCACGACCCTCCCCCATTTTCTTCCAGATACCCATTATGTAAATTTCAATCCATCCCTTACTCCGTCCCAGTGTTGTGAATCTTCCAACCAGGTTTTCTGGATAACCTGGGAAAGTTACCAGAATTTTGCAACCGTACTCAGGAGCAGGGTCAGAGTGGTGCACTGTAACCAACACCTCAACCGAGTCAATCCCCTTAGGCAATCCAATCCTCTCCACACAGCTATTTGTCGGTATGGCATTTTATTCTCATACATAATTCACTTACACTCACTCTCACTCGGGCGTGGTGGGGTCTTTGAGAAAACGCTGGCTGCATTTCCTCTTTTCTCTCCATCACTTTGCTTGCAAATGACTCCAGTGTGGCGGTAAGATCTTTGGCAGCTGTAATGGAATAGTCTCCCGGATGCGTCACGAATGGCACCCTATTCCCTACATAATGCACGACTTTTGACCAGAGCCCTATGGGCCCTTGTCAAAAGTAGGCAGCATCCCAGAGAGCATCCTTCTAGGCAGCATCCCAGAGAGGGTGGAAAGCTTCAAGTTCTCTGCGTACACATCACTAACAATCTGAAATGGTCCACCAACACAGACAATGTGGTGAAGAAGGCACAACAGCGCCTCTTCAACCTCAGGAGGCAGACGAAGTTCAGCTTGGCCCCTAAGACCCTCACAAGCATTTACAGATGCACAATTGAGAGCATCCTGTCGGGCTGTATCACTGCCTGGTGCGGCAACTGCACAGCCCGCAACCGCAGGGCTCTCCAGAGGGAGGTGTGGTCTGCCCAACGCATCACCGGGGGCACACTGCCTGCCCTCCAGGACACCTACAGCACCCGATGTCACAAGAAGGCCATAAAGATCATCAACCACCCGAGTCACGGCCTGTTCACCCCGCTACCACCCATAAGGCAAGATCAGTACAGGTGCATTAAAGCTTGGACGTAGAGACTGAAAAACAAGTCCATCAGACTGTTAAATAGCCATCACTAGCCGGCTACCACCCGGTTACTCAACCCTGCACCTTAGAAGCTGCTGCTGCCCTATATACATACATACATAGAACACTAGTCACTTTAATAATGTTTACATATTATTTTACTCATTTCATGTATGTGCTGTATTCAATTCTACTGTATTTTAGTAAATGCCACTCCGACATTGCTCGTTCAAATATTTATATATTTCTTTATTCCATTCTTTTACTTTTAGGTTTGTGTGTATTGTTGTGAATTGTTAGATATACTACTGCACTGTTGGAGATAGGAACACAAGCATTTCGCTACATCTGCAATAACATAAAATTTTATTTGATTTTATATAAAGGTTTATATAAGGGTTGCAGGGGAGGTGAAGCTGATCAAGCATGGTGCACAAAGATCACTATCTCACAGTCAATCCATAACCAACCATAAAAAAATCACATACAGCAAGTGTTACCATCCTAAAGTGACTCTTCCCATATAACAAAATACTATAGCGTATACTATGGTAGGAATACTATAATTTTCACTGTAGTGTTTTTGTCGACATTACAGTGAGTACTTTAGAATGTACTATATTATTTACAGTTTACTATAATATAAATACTGTAGCAAAAAAGAGTAGTTGTCACGGTCGTCCTCCTCTTCATCTGAAGAGGAGAGGCAAAAAGGATCAGAGGACCAATATGCGGCGTGGTAAGTGTCCATGGTAAATCTTTAATAAAGAAAGACTGAACACTATACGAAAGAGTAACAAAAACAATAAACCAAATTCGACCGTGAAGCTACAAAATGAGACCTGTGCTGAAACAAGCCATCAACATAGACAATCACCCACAAACAAACAGTGCAACCCAGGCTACCTAAGTAGGATTCTCAATCAGAGACAACTAATGACACCTGCCTCTGATTGAGAACCATACTAGGCCGAAACATAGAAATGCCCCAAAACATAGAAAAACAAACATAGACTGCCCACCCAACTCACGCCCTGACCATACTAAATAAATACAAAACAACGGAAATAAAGGTCAGAACGTGACAGTAGTATAGTAATTACTGTAGTGTTTTTGAGGACTGTAGCATACTGTAGTATTTTCTGTAGTGTTTTGATATATGGGGGAGAGGAATGGGCAGGATATATGCAAATTAAGTACTGTAGTAAAAAAGGTTTTTTCAGACTGTAGTGTTTTTGCAGATATTTCGGTAGTATTTACTACAGTGGTTTTTGTGTGGATAATACTGTGGTATTTACTATAGTAGTACAACACATGATCGAGGGATACTACAGTGTGTAGTATAGTATACTACATTTTACTTCAGACTTCTACAATAAGTATCTAGATAAACATAATTGATATAGAACGTGGTTACAATGTTCTCAGGATATACAACATTCTAGACACGTTTTACGTTGCAAGAACATTTGTGTCCAGTTTTCTAAGAGTTAATCCATAAAAGTCTGTTGAATGGAAGTATGGAGGTAGTTTTGTGGCAACAAAAATAAGGGGTTAAATACTATATGTATCCAAAAAACTAAAATATGTCCTATATCTCCTAGATATCGGACAGCAACTTCAAAACGTTATTCCTTATAATTATTATTTTTTACTGTATTTTTCGCCATTCATGAATGTGTTTCTATGGGCTATAGTAAGAAAGGCCAAATTGCATATTTGATCAAATCATTTATTTTGGGAGGGGTACCTAAAGGGTCCTAAAATTACAAATCAAATAGCTAAATGATCCATGGTCTGACCATCTTAAAACAATTCCATATGTTAAGGTCAGTAGAACCTCCCCAACCGCTTCGACTTAGTGTTTTCAACTTAGATAGTAGACACACTTGATTACATTTTGCATGTTAATTTATACAGTAATTATTAGTCAACATGTCAACATGGGATATAATCTCACAACCTCTTGGTTCACAACATTCAGATCTTCCTGCAATGCCACCATGTCTGCATCAGTTATTTAATTTGACTATTTCTCATCATTAATTTGATTAACTTATTTAAACAATTTAAGGGCTTTCTGTATCTGTTGGTGGGGCATATTAACCTATATTAATGATACTCTTGAATCACCATGATCAATAAAAACAATTATTGAGTGTACTTTTAATAGAGCTGAGCTTTACATCAATATCCATTCACCCTATTCTTACACATATCAAGTTTTTTCAGATCTACGCAAGTAGGGAGGAGGTGTCACGTCCTGACCTTAGTTCCTTTTTATGTCTCTATTTTAGTTTGGCGTGAGTTGGGGTGGGCATTCTATGAGTTGTTCTATGGTTTTGTATTTCTGTGTTTGGCCTGGTATGGTTCCCAATCAGAGGTAGCTGTTTATCGTTGTCTCTGATTGAGAACCATACTTAGGCAGCCTGGTTTCCCACTATGATTTGTGGGTAGTTGTTTTCTGTCTTTGTATTAGTTACCAGACGGAACTGTTTCGGTCGTTCTGTTTGTTTACTTTGTATTGTAGAGTTCAGTTTAATAAAATGACGAACACTTACCACGCTGCATATTGGTCCGATCCTTCCTACTCCTCCTCAGAAGAGGAGGAAAACCGTTACAGGAGGGGTTAGGGTTTCTTCTGTACAGGTCCGTACTATACTGGGCCAACAAGCAAACAATATTCCCTAGAGACATCCCTTATTGGCACATTGGTTAGGGTGTTTGACATTGGTGCTTGTAGCCTGGGTTAACGACCCGCTAGCTAGTCTCACATTCTTAGGAAAAAATGTCAATGTCATTATTTGGTAACAGTTACAAGACACCAACAATATCTGATCTAATTCAAATGAGTTTCTCATTAAAATATGGGAATCGATAGAATTCTAGATAGCTGAGCATCGGAAAGCAAATTCTCTATCCTTTAGTTTTTTTACTCACACTACATACCACGTAGAACAAACGTGTCTCTGATTAGGAATCACGTCAGCTCTCGTTATTGTGTTATCTGTAACATTTGTTGCCGAAACTTGGCCCAGGTGGTAGTGTTGCTTCTTGGATGCCATATTCTCATAATGTGTATATTTACAGTAGCATTTCTGTACTTTCTCACATTTGCCATTTAAGCAAAGTTAATGCCAGTTACACCAAAACAATACACAACACGGAATTCCATCTCCAAGTTTTAATGTGGAAAAAGACATTTGGGACAAATCCCAGAAATCACAATATGTTAAAGGGGCAAAGAGGGATTCTGAAAGACACTCATGGGGGTTTCCATTGAAAGTTGATCAGCAACAAGAAACTGGGACCTAAAAGACACCCACCATGAACACCCACTAAATTTGCCCAAGAGGCAAACAGAAAAACCCATATCAAACTTAAAGACAGGAAGCAAACCAAAAAGTGGAGCAAAACAAAAACAGGGAAGATCAGACAAAGGATTGTTTTTCAGAAATCTAAAGGTGTTAACCCTCCACATCTCTCAAGCCAAATGGAGCACTGGGCCAACCACTCTTAAATATCACCTGTGATAGCACAAGTGAAACACCTTCTGACTAACGAGATGACAAGCCAGCACAAAATAAACATGGTGTCTATTGGCTGTCAACAATTAAATACTAGACAGAATGGCAACTTTTTAAAATAATGTATATATTATGTATCCTTGTAAAATTATTATTTTTTCCCCTTTTTTGTATATAGTTTTCTTTCAATTGCTGCCTAAAACTGACGTTTTGAGAAACGGGTCAAATGAAGTATGTTTCTATAACTCTCATCCTCTTGGAACGAGCACAACCAAAACAAAACTCATCTCGAATAGAGCAAAACTTGCAGTCAAAACAAAATTTGTGCCAGGGCTACACACAGGCTTAACGCTACACACAGGCTTGACTGTCCACCACTGAACGACAATCAGTAAGCAAGTTGTCCTTACCACGGACATGTCTGATTTCAAGGGGAAACTCCTACAAAATGAGACTCCAGCAAAGGAGTCAGTGATTCGTGGAACGTGTCTTTTGCAGGACAACGAGGGGGTTATGATCAGTATAGATCACCATAGGAGTAGAGTGCTGAAGAGCCAGCACCAAAGCAAGTCTCCTTCTCGATAGTCGAGTAGGGTTTTTGAGGCCAATATCTTTGAAAAGTATCCCACAGAGTGCTCAACATTGTTATCGTCTTTCTGTAGGAGCACGGCCCCTGCTCCTACATCGCTGGCATCGGTGTACAAGCAAATGGATGACGGAAATCCGGAGCAGCTAGCACCAGTGCAGAGACCAAAAGGGTCTTAGAATTTCGTAAACTGAACGGAAACAGATTATAGTCAGGAGTTACAAAAGCAGGCAACTCATTGGCGTGCTCAGTTAGAGGGATCTGCCAATATCCCTTCAGTAGATTGAACTTGCTAACTTTACATAGCAGCGCCAACGCGGCCCACACAATTGTCGACCCTTGGTAAAGGGTACAACTCCGACTTAGTAACGCCATTGAGTTTTTGAAAATCGGAAACAAACCGCAGAGACCCATCCGCCTTAGGTACTAATACACTGGGTGAACTCCACTGACATTTGCCATGTTGTGCAATGCTGTGCTCAAGCATGAATGCCACCTCACAACGGAGTTTCTTTGGGTTTTCAGGGTTCACTCAATAGGAATGTTTGATCGGGGCAGAGTCCACAATGTCAATGTCATGCTCTAGTACATTTCTCTGAGTTGGCACATCTGAGAATAAACCCTGATATTCTAAAAGCAGAAATGTTTCCTTTTTCCTCTGGAGAAAAGTGTGCCAAAAATACTTAAAGGTTTTCTAGAATCTCTGAGTTACTCAGCTGTCCCACAGGCACAGGGAGTATTGGGCTTTCTTTGCTTTCTTGAGGAAGACTATAGTCAATAGTGACAGCAGTGGCTACAGGCAGAACGTCACCACAGGTTTCCACTGACTTCTTCTTCGCTAGCGGGTGAAGTATGGTTTCAACATGTTGACATGACATAGCTGGGTTTCTTGCGCTCCGGTGTAATCTAAATGACACATTTTTTTTCATTATGGGGTAAAGGCTTGAAAAGCGAGCTTGCAACGGTGGCCGCAGAATGGGCAAAAAAAACAGGACGTGGTCACCCACATCAAAAGTGCGGCTTCGGATTTATCGATTGTGCCACACATTTTTGTTTGCGCCTTCTCCAGATTCTTACTGGCAAACTCACAGGCTCGGTGCAATCTGTAACGAAAAGTGCTAACGTGCTCCAACAGATTTGTTTTGGTGTTGAACGTGTCGCCCTGCAACAACCTCCTTCTCAGCAAGCTCAAAGGACCTCTAACATGATGTCCAAACACAAGCTAATAAGGACAAAAAACGCGAGATTCCTGAACAACCTCCTGCACTGCAAACATCAAAAGAGGAACCCCTTCATCTCAATCTTTATAAAACTCAAAGCAGTAAGCTCTCAACATAGACTCTGGGTGGTAGGCACTAGAGGCAATGGGTAACGTCCAACTTTAGCAGCAATTGCTGAAATTCAAAACTTGGTCTGATTGCACTACTCACAGATGTCCAAACATTAAAAATAATTTCACAAGGGCCTTAACAATACTGGGAGCTGTGATTTTCCTCAGTGGAATGGCCTCGAAACGAGTGGCAGCACACATGATGGTTAAGAGAAACTGGTTATCACTTTTATTTGGGCAAAGGAAAAACACAATCCACCAGAACCCTGCTGAAAGGTTAGTCAAAAGCAGGAATAGACTTCAAAGGTGCAACCAGTACAGCTTGGTTCGGTTTACCCGTCCGCTGTCAAAACGCAACAGGATTTACAGTAAGCCACAGCATCCTATTTCAGACCAGAAGTTACTCAAGATACGGTCATACATCTTGATGACTCCAAGATGGCTGGCCATACTACCATTGTGAGCCACCCTCAGTATCTTTTGTTGAAGTGTAACTGGGACAACAATTTGAGACACACCGGGCCAATCGTCTTGCCCAGAAGTGGTGCGAGAATGCCATTTCCTCATCAGGACACCATCTCTGTCAAAGTAACCCGTACAAACTTCACCAAACTCCTCCTCTGGATGTATCGCATCAAAAAGAGGGGAGAGGGAAAAATCTTTACTCTGTTCAGAAATCAGCTGCTTCCTAGACATCAAAGTGTCAATTATAGGGACCCTCTCTTTCTTCACTGGTCATATTTACTCACTCACCTTTTAGTTTTTTAAAGGAGAGGTCAACTCAGTAGGTTTACCAAAATCAGGATCATAAATGTCTCAGATAGATCGAATATGGTGGGATCGCTGACATCCTCAACACTAGACTTGCTCCCTGCGACTTTCTTAGACGTAGCACGTGTTACGACACAAGCTGTGAACACTCTAGGGTAATTTTCTGATAACCCACCAGGTTCCTCTTCTCTGGGTTCCCAAAATCGTTTCCCAAAATGAATGAGACCGCCTTCACCAGTAGGCTAGGCCTCACTCCAATGGAACCAGAAATAAGATCAGGCTCGAGTTCCACATTATACAAAGGAACTTCCATGCAAGACACAAACCCGTCTAAAACAAAGGGTTGATACATATCTGATCCAAAATCAACCAGAGACATAATAGGCTGGAGTGCTCCCACAAGAAGAAATGGATTCTTCTACTCAATTCTTTCTGTTTCAATATAGGACACAGAGGCAATGTGTCCTTTCTCGCGGTGGTAATGACAAACTTGCGGATACGAAAAAACAGTTTTCTGACGATCCTTATCTTTTGGCACTGTAGAAAAAGACAAAACTAATAGCACAGGTGTAGGTAACTTCTCAGGATTGCTTTTCACATTAGTACTTTACCGAACAATTGTCTGTAGGCATCTGGGACCAAATCATAAACCCAAGGGATAGGAGCTTTAAGTGTCATAATCTAAAATCAGAAAGCGGCTTATACTTTGAGCTTTTTCCACAAGAACACTTTGGAGGAGCAATGACCAAATATTTAGTGGCCATTTTAGGGATGTGGCAATCCACATCAGAGTAAAATATACGGCCACCTCTTTTTCGTTGAAAGGTCAGTACAAGTTGGCTGTTCTGACCAAGATCAAACTCTGTTGAGGGGTGCAGGATGGCCTGACTGGATTCAGTGTTTCCAGATCCAGCTCTCTTAATCAAATGGCATGCTTACATTCCTGTTCTTGTCTGTCTGCATGTTCTCTTTCCCTTTCCTTGTGCTCAAGCTCTAATTTCTGTTCCCATTTCACCTTTAGTTCTACCTCTCGCAGTTGTAAATCTATGGGGTGTACTCTACACACTGTAGGGCACATTGTATCATACTCCTTCTCCTCCAACAAAGCAGTATAGACTAACTGACTACTGCTTTCGAATAGTCATGTGCAACTTTGATGTCATTAAGCTTAGTAATGATGAACAGATTCACCTTTGTACATATATCTAGGGTTTTCCACAAATGCTTCCAACTTAAATGATTCCAACAATCTTATAACCCCTTCGGGTGGAAGTCAGTGACAAACTAACACAAATGCATATTTTGAAAACTCATATCTGGGCACAGCAAAGCTTCAGAGTAGGTGATTAGAGCGACTGCCATACTCATGGGAAACAATATCCCAGACGAGACCCCCCTTTGTTATAAAAACAGGAAAGAGGATTGTTTTTTCCCAGAAATCAAATAGGGAGTTAGCCCTCAACATCTCTCCAGCCAACTAGAGCACTGGGCCAGCCAGTGTTAAATATCACCTTTGACAGCACAGGTGTCACACCATCTGACTAACGAGATGACAAGCCAGCACAGGTGTAACACATACTAACTAACGAGTTGACGCCAATCAGTGCGCCCAACGTGCTAACTTCAACCTCAAAATATATTTGAAAAAACAAAGCCTGTAACAATCTAAAACAACTTGATAGGTGTAAGCAATAGGGTGAATGGACTTTAAAGTAAATCTCAGCTCTATTAAAAGTACACTCAAGAAAATATTTGATTGATCATAGTATCATTAAAACCGGTTAATATGCTCCACCAACATTAGATAACCATACAGGAAGCTCTTAAATGGCTGAAATCCATACATAAAATCAATGATGAGTGGATAGTCAGATTAACTGATGGCATAGCAGGAAGATCGGAGTACTGTGAACCAAGAGGTTGTGACTTCGAATCCCAGGTGAGGAATGTTGAATAATAATTCCTGATTAATTGAACATTCACAATGTAATCATGTGTCAAATATGTAAATTGAAAACACTGTGTTCCCATGTGTTTGATGCCATTCCACTTGCTTAGTACCGGCCATTATTATGGGCTGTCCTCCCCCAGCAGCCTTCACTGGTGTAATAGTATTGGGACACACATTTTTCAAAGTTCCCATTAAACGTGTCTAGAACATTAAAATCATATGTTTTGAGAACATGGCAATCATGTAATGTGTATATTTGGTGGGATGTTGATGGAATATTTTCCTAAACCACATTCCTTGCACATAACAGGAACATTCCAATGAAAACGTTAGTTAAAGACCTAATGAGACTCTTAAGGGAACGATCACTAAAGTTGTGGGAACGTTAATTGTTAGCTGGGTCTACAGCCATGCACCAACTCCAACTATTTCCTGCTCTCTCAACAATTAACCAACATAAATACAGCATATTAGTTGCTATGTAGATAATGAATTAACACTTGTACAATTCACAACCACTAGTTCTCCATACCACTACACAGCAGTCACTAAGAAAACAAATATCTCTCGTACAATGCTTGGCAAATGTATACATGACACACAGAACTGGAAACGGTTCAGACCTTAAAAGGCCAGTGCAGTCAAACGTGATTTTCATGTAAAAAAATATATTTCCACACTACGAGGATTAAATAAGACTCTGAAATTGTGAAAGTGATGATAACGGCCTTTTAGTGGAAGAGATGAAAAAAATAAAAACACCTGGAAGTTCCAGGTGTGTTGGAGTTTTTGGCCCATAGCATGACATCACAATTTGATCTGAATATTCTGACCAGTCATCTTTTATTTGCACATGTATCCTCCTACTTTGAAGGGGTAAGCAGGGTAGGCTCTAGACTAGACGATCTTATTTGCCAATCAGAGCTGTGTATGTAAATATATTTCAATTTCTATCAACACGCCCACATGATCAGGCTGTGCATTTATTTCAATGGCAAAAGAGACTCAGGGAAATAAATTATAAAAAATAAACATACACAGGGACTTATTAGACATACAGAGATCATTTAAAAATAAGACTGCATGGGACTTTAAGGGATGTTAGGACAAAGAGCACCATCTGCTGGGCATAAGACAAACCGCTACAAAGTCAAGCAAGTTTTAGAGTGAATCTCAATTGTATTTCCTAGGGAGAATCTGTTGGTTTTGCTCCAGAGGCGGCGAGGAGAGGGAACATGGAAGCAAAAAAATTAGATAATTTGCCTGATGATATGCAAGATATGTTTACAGGGTTGGAATCCCAAAATAAAAGTGTAATGTGTTAGCTAATTGTGCGAGACATTTTATATAAAAAAGGGATGTGGTGGATTTTACTTCACTTCTGCGCTAGGTCCTGGTAGGATTATTTTGTGCATCCTCTGCTGAACTAAGTAATAGAGGAGGGAAGCATACTCTCCTGTTCACCTGCTAACGAATTGACACTCGTCTACAACTCGACCACATCGGTTTCCGGGTCACAGAGGAGAGGACGACGGAAGAGTCGAGGAGAGGACCGACTGTTTCCCCAATTGAGAATCTCCCCTAGATTCCTTGCGTCCTCTCTTCGTCTCATCCTCCAATGTCTTTTCAGGAAAAGGTCAGAGCGGAGGAACCACAGATCTTCTACTCAAATGCGATTTTGAAAAAGTGGAGGGAGAATGTGTGTATTCAAGAAAATACAATTGAGATTCGCTCAAATGAATACAAACTAACAATCTATTTGGATTTGGGGATTTGTTGTTTATTTACTATTTATTTTATCACAAAGAAAGTCTTTGAAATGCAGACTAGAATTTCTGTATATAAACTGTACACAAAAGCAAGGCACTATACATTCAACATTCAAGTCTTTTTCACAAAGAATTCCATGCCTTTAAAAATACAACTGTTTGTCATTTCTCAGGTACCTGTAAAGGTTAGATGTCATTATGACAGCCCCAGGCAGGTACCATATTTGAGAACGCAAAACAAAAAAGGTACATACTTGGCATGTTTACACCTTTTGACAAGAAACAAAACCCCACTCCTACTGACAGATATTACACAATACTTTCAAGTTGAATACATTGTCCTTCTACCAGATTTTTTTTTTTTTTTACATAAATACAAATTCTTCTAAATACTTCACAAACACACAACAGTTAAAACATCACACACAGAGACCACATCAGTGTGTATGTCCATGGTTCTTTTATCTGTTAAACCCTGATGAAGGCTACCAACCAATTTAAACCTGTTGGTTTATTTCAACAATAAACCAGCCTTTTTATCAACTTCCACTGTCCTCGAAGAGTTGCTGAATTTCCTCTTCACTTCATATGGCATGAGCGGTGTCATAATAAGTGGAGACTTGTAGTACAGTTTGAAGCAGAGAGAGAAAGAGAGAGTGAGTGCAGGTCCTGCTTTGTACAGTACCTGATAAAGCCACTCTCATACAAGGTGCTTAGCAGAATTTTCATTTTCCTACATAGTTACATAACTGAAAGATAAAAACAATATGCTACATGATGCTAGCACACCTCAGCAGATCCTCCACCCCCCCCCCCCCCCCCCTGTGACCCACTCAAAGAAGCTGTCCCTGAGAGTGTGTTCAGCAGAGGAAACTGGTGAGGGGTGGATATCTCATAATAATGACTGGAATTGTAACAAACACTTGGAAACCATGAGTTTGATACCTTTCCAATGATTCCATTCAATTGAAATTATGAGCCCATCCACTGATTTTAAAGTACCACCAGCCACTACTGGGGTTCAGTCACACCGCTGGGAAGGAAGTGCTGAGGGGGACAGCTTGGTGGCCTCCATGTCAACAGTCTCTGTGTCCTCTCTCTCTCCACAACCAACCTGATGAAGGCTAGGAGCCAAAACACGTTGGTTATAACAATAAAGCAGCATTTTTATCAACTTCCACTGTCGTCCAAGACTTGCTGAATTTAATTTCTCTCCACACTCCTCATCAGCTTAGCTTTACACTAAAACAGTCCTTTGGCTTTCTTTAAGTTCACTTGCTTCCACCCTGGTAATCCTTCGTACTCCTCTCTCTTCATGTCCAATGCTTTCTGCATAGGGGAAAGAAACAGCTCCAATTATTACACTGAGGAAGAAACTCCATGTCACCCGGGGTGGTCAATATATAGTCACATTGGCTGAATTCAAAACAATGTAATGTCAAATAATGAACCGTCATTGATTATCAGGCTCTGGCCTCAGCAAAGTCAAATACGTTTTACACAGAAGTACACACTTAGAAAAAAAGGATCTATTAGAAGTTACTAAAAGGGTTCTTTGGCTGTCCCCACAGGAAAACCCAGCTAGATCCCTTTTGGGTTCCATGCAAAACCCTTTCCACAGAGGGTTCTACATGGAATCGAAAAGAGTTCCACCTGGAACCAAAAAGGGTTCTCCTATGGGGACAACCGAAGAACCCTTTTTTCCCCAATACTGTAGTAAACCGCCTGAGCCCATGCTACAAAGACGTGAAGTGATCCACTGTTCTCCACCTTGCTGTGGAGAAAGAAAGAAAAGACAGGTGGAGCGGAGGGGTGCAGGTGGAGAAGGCAAGCAGGACAGCCCAGAGGAAGAGGGAAAAGAAGAGTGAACAAGCGTGGTCAGAGGTTATTACAGTGAGTGAAGATGCCGTGTGCTTGAAGACCAGTATAATCACCAGTGCTCATTTATCATAGTCTGTGTCATAAATAAGTCACCTTACCTGAATCCCCTAGAACCCAGCCTGAAAGGTGAGAGGAGAAGTTAGCCTGGACTAAGAGTTTATTACAGCGCTATTAGACATGAAAGTAATGACGGTAAGATAATCATAAATTACATCAGTAGGTATCAACCATCTCAGGGTAGGAGTGCTGATATAGGATCTCTGTCCATGTAATCTTATTCATTGTGATCTAAAAGGCTAAACTGATCCTAGATCACCACTCTGAAATGCTTGGTATCTGTGCCATTGGCATGCTACAGACCAAAGACCAAGCATCTCTCCGGGCCCTCTGTCCTCATTGTAACCATGGTCACACTATTTGAGGAGGGGAGTTGACGCCCAAGGAGAGCGAGAACTCATTTCCTGAGTACACAGAGTGAGCTCCGACACTGCAACCACTCTGTCCTCCTCCTGTGTGTGTGTGTGTGTGTGTGTGTGTGTTGAATTCTGTAAATAGAGAAACACAAACGGAGAGGGCCTCTCTCTTGTTGAATGGTGGGAGGGAAGAGGAGTGCACCCAGATTGAGGTAATGTGTGAAATGGAGGGTGACCTGACTGGGCCAGTCTGTCTCCATCGCCAATGGCATCCTAGTCCCTATATGGTCACTACTTTAGGCCAGATACAGCTCTTATTCCAAGCCGCAGCTAGGAAGCAAGGTGCTGCATCTCACATGTTCTGCTTTTGTGTTGAGCTTCTTATCTGTGGAAATCCCTTTGACCTTTTCATCCATCACACAGCGGGGATCACACACACCTCACACGAACGCACACACACACACACACTCTGATTTATGTTTAATATGGACATACTGCATGCATCAGATATCAACATGACTATACAATGCATTATTTCAACAAAACAACATTTAGAAATATTTCCCAGACAAATATTTAGCCTAGTCCTGGACAAAAAGCTTTCTCAATTAAGATTAGTTTTTTTAGTCTGGGACTAGGCCTACACCTTTGTCTGGGAAACCAGCCCATTTAGTCTTAAATCAAGGTTTACTTTTCTCACAGGGTGTGTTGGTGCTGAATGGTGAGAGGGGTGGTCTCACCACATTGTGTATTTAATACAAACTGCAGCTGGACTCCTTTAATCTGTTAATATCAACTATTTCAGAGAGGGTTTGCAGTTAGATTAAAAAAAAAACCATTGAACTTAAACTCACTTCAAAGTCCTGGTCTGATAGGTAGATCTCCAGGCGGAGGGGGTCGACGCCCCCAGGTAGGGGACGTGCCAGCAGCTCAGCCAGGGGATAGGTGTTCTGGCACAGCCTGGCCAGCACATCTTCCACCAGGATGATCTGGTTACACACCTCCGCCTCCTGACACACACACACACACACACACACACACATTGTTATGGTCCCAAGAAAAATAACATAAGAGCACTGCACACGTGTGTGTGTGTGTATGGCCAGAGTATGTGTGTGTAATGTACAAGGGGGCTGGCAGATCACTGTGTGTGGCGTATAACCCACCCTCTCAGTGATCTCTGCGATGTCCTCTCTGTGCTCCCAGCTGGGAAACATGTTGGTAAATGTGAGAGGCTCCAGACCAGCATGGATCAGGTACGACTTCTGAGGCTTCTTCTCATTCTTCTCTATAGGTGGAAGTCAACCCATTTAGGATGCGGCCCCAAAGGCACCCTATTCCCTATATAGTGTACTACTTTTGACCATAGCCCCGAGGACATCAAAACTAGGGCACTATTTATGGAATGGGATGCAATTTGGGACACACTTCAGTAACAAATCGTAACTAGAGAGACATGCCCTTAGTGAAAAGCTTTGCACGTTAACAGTACAACGAAACTCAATGGTCTTGAAAGATAAACACCATGTATGCCCTTTTTTAAATTTAACCAAGAGATACCAGAGGTCAGAGATGACATCGTATTTAAAGTGTAATATCACACTGATGTCAAACAGATGACATCATCACATTCTACCTCTGCAGTACCGCAGCACCGTTTCCATGGCGCACTTCCTGTCCATGTCCCATCGTATCCTGGCGGAGCCGGGGCTCTCGCTGTCCTGGGGCCACCAGCCCTGCCACAGGTACACCTCATGGAAGTTATCCACCAGGAACAACGCTACAGGAAGAGAAAGTCATTTTAGATCAGCTATTTCCAATAGTAAGGCCACAGTGAGAGCAGAGGGACGGTTGATTCCTCAAGATGAATGTGGACCTAACTTTACGGTACTACTGGTGGGAACAATCAAACAAACAGGCTCTGACATTTGATTGCAAGTAAATCAACCTTAAAACAGACCTAATCCCCTTCCAAGGCTGATATACAGTATTTGTGTTGTGTTGTACGGTATGGTACTGTATTGTATTGTATTGTAGGACTCACCAGGCTGGGAGGCTTGGTACAGGTCCTCCTGAAGGAAGGGCAGAGAGCTGACCAAGTCTGGAACTCTGGAGGGGTGGTAGAACTCTGTGGCTACAAACTCCCCTGAAGAACTGCTCAGCTGGAACAGCCGAGGGGTGAAGTTAAATTTACCCGGATCTGAAACAAACAAATAATAAAAGTAAGTCAGAAGTATGATGAATAACTGGAGTGCTCTTGTGAATGAGGAATTTCACTGCAATTTTGTGTGTGTGTGTGTGTGTGTGTGTAACAGTACTATACTGTACCTTGCAACATACAGTCGTAGGCCTTCCTGTCTTTCCTACCGACCGCATCCCAGAATCCAGTGGGCTCTGATCCCTCGTCACACTCGGTGATGGTCACCTTACTGCTGCTATGGAGCCCCGCCTCCAACGGACATCTAACAGACAACACGTGGTTCATATCCTCCACATACAATATACAGGTTGTCCCCCAAATTGCACTCTATTCCCCATATAAGTGCCCTATGGGCCCTTGTCAAAAGTAGTACACTATTTTGGGCATAGGGTGCCATTTGGGACGCAAGCATCCCATATTACACATTTCATGACTAGGGACAAGAGTTTTTCCTGGTCAACTACTTGGCATAGTTATCAAGAAAAAGAATAGGACCTGGAAGAAGTAGTGCACTATTTTGGCAATATGGTGCCATTTGAGGCGGAGACTCACTGTTCTTTGACCTTCTGTGCGGTGGTGAGGCCCACCAGGCGAGTGCGTTGCTGGGCCTTGCAGCCGTGCCACAGGTAAATGAGGGCCTTGTTGACATTCAGGAGGATCATGGAGCTCCTGGAGCGCAGGCTGCTGCAGTGACACACTACCTCCAGGAGGTGGCCCTCTACTGGGACATCCCCTCGCACGCAGTACAGACGCCACTCAGCTGGAATACATTAGAATAACAGTCAGGAGACCTCCCCTCTCACACAGTACAGACGCCAATCAGCTGGTAACAGACGGACACGCACGGTCAGTATGATACATACACCGGTACTACTGCTCCTGATCACAGACACACAGGTACACAGTCAGAAGCCCCTCTAACATGGCACACATTCACAAATATGGTTGCACAATTCCTGTAACTTTCCAACCAGGATTTCTGGGAAACCTGGGAATTTGGGGAAAGTTCTTGGAATTGTGTAACTCCATTCACACCACAGCGCTCCTACTAATACAGTAGAGCTGCATCTAACTGCTTAACCAACTCTTCTGAGGGCTATGACGTCATACTGCTAACCAGAAGAGATCCCTACTCTGTGTGTTCTCCTCTTCCTCCTCTCTCTTCCCACAGTGTATGATCATCCCCCCGTTGAAACACTGGAGGAAACAAGGGAGCTCCTTCCCCTGCTGTACCTGGACCTGTTGGGGGAGAGACAGAGGGACAACGCTCACCCAGGTCATATGTATCTAGGGCTGCTCTCAGATCAGTGACAGTAGATACATGTATGCATGGATTTAGACTCCATCCAAAATGACACCCTTTTCCCTATATCGTGCACTACAAAAGTGTATTTTCTATATAGTGCTCTCTGGTATGGGGGCTTAGTTTAAAAGGAGTGCACTATATAGGGAATAGGGTGCCATTTGAGATGTATTTACAGGTTGACAGTACCTGTGCCCCTCTCTCCTCATCCAGCTCCACTGTCATCAGTGCCGACGTTCCTTTCTCGCTCACGGTGGAGTTCCGTCCCTGCCAGAAGAAGTAGCAGCACTTTTCTTTGCCAGGGCCCGCGCTCCTCAGCTCCGGGTTCTGCCTCCTCCCAACTGCTGCGCTCACCATGTACTTCCACTTCACAACGTACGCGTCCCCCTCATGGAACTGGCCTATACTCTGCTTGGGTAGCCGGCTGAAATAAGAAGAATAGCGATTTGATTTATATAGCATTTTTCCACTGTGCATTGCACTTTAAATAGTAAGGACAACAATAGAAATTGTTGTAGACTTTATTGTGCTTTTAATCCTAGATCATTTTAATGTATGTATTATTGTACTCTAATGGCCGAGGTAGCTCTATTCGTAATTTAAAATATGTCAAGTCAAGTTCATTGATTTTTGGGGGAAACTGACCTGTAGTCAAACTCCAGGATGTGCCAGACATCCACCGACACCGTGCTGATCTCTAGAGTCCTCATCCTGTCCTCTCCTTCTATAGAGCCGTGGCCTCGGCCCACGTTCATCCCATCCAGCACAGTGCTGACTGCTGTCTGGAGTACAGGCAGCATCAATGCTGCATCATACGGCCTGCACTCCCGCCCCGGCGTCTCCTGAGAGAGGGAGATAGGAAGGGGTGTAGAGAGAGAGAGTGTCATTCAGAAAACTCTTGGCACATGGGGTCTGATGAAAACAGATAGCGAAAGAGAGAGAGAGAGAAGGCAGAGAGAAAGAAGCAAAGACAGAGAGTGAAAGAGAGCGAGAGAGAGAGAGACAAAGGGAGCGAGAAAGAGAAAGATCAGGAATGAGAGAGAGAAGGAGAGAGTCAGGAGGACATACCTTCTGCTCACTGACTTGCTCATTGGTGTTCTTTGGTTGTGGTTTCTTAGTGTCTGCCCAGTCCAGGAACTTCTCTTTGAACAGGGTAGTCTCATTGTGCTCGGTCAGCCTGCCGAATATGGCCCAGTCAGGACGCCCCTGGCCCTTCCTGTAGACACACACACACGCACGCACGCACAGAACAAGAGAGTGAGAGCACAGGCTTTAGCCTATACTAAAAAAAAATCTAGGACAAACAGTCCCTGAGGTGATGATTTGTGTGTGTGTGTGTGTGTGTGTGTGTGTGAGTGAGTGAGAGAGAGAGCCTGCGCGTTTGTGTGTTGGTTGCCTGCCTGGGTATGAGTGTATTGCATCCTCCAGGGTCTAGAGGGTTGATGTCACAGCAGGTGTAGTCAAAGGTTCCGTTCCACAGGTGTTTAGCCAGCTGGAAGGCTACTTTCCTCTGGGCCAGAGTCACCTCCTTACCATGCCACACATACACCTCACTGCCAAAGTCAAACACCAACACCTGCAGGGGGGCACAAAAACAACAGTGTGCCAGTGTGGCATCGGAATGGGCATAGAGCAACAGCTAGGGCACAATGATGGCCATTCCGGTAAACATTTGGTTGCAATAATATGAAGTTCATTGATAGCAGAGGAGGCTGGTGGGAGGAGCTATAGGAGGACGGGCTCATTGTAATGGCTGGAATGGAATTAATGGAGTCAAACTATGTCCAACACACGGAAACCAGAGCCATATATTTAGAGAGTTAGGACCATAGAATTGGGAATTAATTTAATAGGATCTCCATGGTTAGGACCATAGATTTAGGAATTTGAATACTAGCATGGACATTAACCTTCTAATGATGGGATAAAGGTCAGTCATTTTGGTCAGGGCGTTGGTCAACCATGGTTTGCCAGTGCTGTGATAAGATAATGTCTAAAATAATGAAGTTGAATCATTTATCTGCACTGTATGTTTGTTATCTAGCTAGCCAGCCGGTTTTAGAGGAAGGATTCCCTTCATTAAAACAATGAAGTCAATCCACAGCCACACACTGGCTGAAATCAGCTGATGACGGGACTTAGACAAGTTGTACATGCAACAAGTAGTGGTGTTGTATCCTACAAGAGCACTCACAGCTTTCCAAGGAAACTCAAATTAAAACATGTCAGTTTACATATATTTTAGAGGCTATTTATACAGAAAATGTGTATAAAACCCGTATATATTAGAATTATCAGACAATATTTTCGGTTGACGATCATTCGATTACATCATTTCTGATATATCACATGCCTTACTTGACCAGTCCAATCACGTACCTCTTTGGACTCCAGCAGTGTGCTGTGAGGAACCTTCCCCCACTGGTCGTCATCAGGAACCAGCTTGTCATCCAGCAGACGGAAGATACAGTTTGTCTCCACTATGGCACTCTCAAACAGCTCATCCTCCTCCGGTGGCCCGGCAGCTGTAGGAGGACACACAGGCACATTACATATCAAGATAAAAGCTTCTGATGACTTGTAGCTACATCTTTTCAATGAACTTAGGACCCAATTCTCCACCCTTTCCCAAAGTGTGCACTTGCACACTTCCCATCATGATTTAACAAATGGTAGAAACTCCATCTGCTTTTCAAATCAAAGTGTGCAAGTACACATTTTTGGAGGTGGAGAATTGTGACACGGCCATGGCCTCGGATGCTGTTGCTTACACTGGTAGGTTTGCTCTCCTCTCAGGATCTTCCAGAACTCTGTGGCCGCAGGGCTCTGGGGGTTGACCCCCTCCTCGATGGTCTGGATCTGGCTCGCTCTGCAGCCCAGATCCTTCTTAGTCTGGATGAACAATGCCAGCTCAGAAGCCTAGAGTACGAGAGAGATACACAAAACAACAGAGAAAATGTCACTAACGGAAATACATACACTTTACATGTCTATACTGTACATACAGTACAATACCAATCCTGTCAGCCCTGAAAGGGGCTTAGGTCAGCATTAGATTTACTTGCAAAGGCCAATGTTAGAGCCTGCTAGTTTTGTCCTACGAGTAGTATTTTATGTTATAATGATGAGGCATTGTTCATCTTGAGAGATCAAGGGTTTCCATGCTCTAACTGTGGGCGCACTGCAGTTCGATGTCTGCCTAATGATACCCAAGTTGATATCAGTTCAAAATACTGTAGCTAGTATAATAAATATCAGGGTTGAAAAAAACGATGTAGCCTAGGGGAATCAAGCTAAAGTCACTGTGTGTTTGAAACTGTCTACTATACACAAACAGGACACTGTCCATGGGGAATGGGAGCCGCTGTAGGAACAGATGGGGCAGCTCTCGCTTCTACAATGAGAGAACAGCACAAATGAACGGTGTTGTCTGTGGCTGAATCCCAAAGAGGACCCTATTTCCATTGAACTGCACTACTTTTGACCAGGGCCAATAGGATATCACAGAACATATGTCTACTTCAACAGAAAAACACGACAACACATCACCAGCTGTTGCCTGTGTGGGAGACATTAAAGGCCATCCACATTGGCCTGCACCCTAAAATAACCCCCAAGCTTTTAAATCACAAATTATAGCTAACCCAACCCTAGAGGACTGGGATTAACACACAAGACATTTCCCTAATCCTGGAAGTCGTTTTTCAACACTGACACAGTTGGAGAGACGAGGACTCACTTTGGCTTTCTCGCCCATGCCCACACATAGACACACAGACACACAGACATACGCATAGTCAGGAAACAGGGACTCACTTTGGCTTTCTCGCCCATCTCACACAGTCATGCCCACACACACACAAACACACAGACATACACACACACACACAGACATACAGACATACGCATAGTCAGGAAACAGGGACTCACTTTGCCTTTCTCGCCCATCTCACACAGTCATGCCCACACACACAAACACACAGACATACACACACACACAGACATACGCATAATCAGGAAACAGGGACTCACTTTGGCTTTCTCGATGACATTAGCAAACTCTCCCATCCAAACAAAGCAGTGTTGAGGAGTAACCAGGAGGAAGCAGTCGCCACTGTTCAGGGTCGAGGCTCTGGGCTCCACTAGTCTGGTCTGGACGTGACGGCGGCCTGGGTAGATAAGAGAGAGGGTGAGATTGTGTCTGAAATGGCACCCTATTCCCAATATACAGTAGTGCACAACATGGCACCATATTCCCTGACAAAAGCTTCAAGGGAATAAGGGCCCATAGGGCTCTGATCAAAAGTAGTGCACTACAGTATATAGGGAATAGGGTAACATTTTTTAAACCAACCTGAGGCTCAGGATACAATTCTTTCTCTGTCATGATCTGAGCAACTCTGCTATTCTGGGCTTGATTATTTTAGTCTAGAGAGAGGACACTGTCACATCTGCACAGGAAATCACATTCTTGATTTGGTGTGAGAATGTGTGTGCAACCACATGTTTAACTATCCCAACTTTCCAACTCTAATCCATTTCCTCCTTATCTTTCCCCTTTGCATGACTGGCCCTAATATATTGTGCTCTCTAGCAGGTTGAACACACACACACACACACAGACACACACACACACACACACACAGAAGTTAGCAGACAACACAGGACCACAGGACCCTGTCTGCGTCTCAAATGGCATCCTATTTCCTAAAAGTGCACTACTTTTGACCAGAGCCATATAGGCCGTGGTAAAAAGAACTGAACTATGAAGGGAATAGGGTGCCGTTTGGGTGCAACATCCTACTTCAATGACACAGAGTTCTCCAGGAATAACTTCATTTGTTCTCTTTACCTGTCCTCACCTGTCTCCATTCAGGAACTACCTGGCTGTGGAATATTCTCTGTCCTGTTCATATTTTCCTATGACATTGGTCAATGTCAAAATAAATGCTGGTCTTGAATTGATACAGCTCACCTCAAAACCAAAGTTTGTCAGACGTTTTAAGACGTTAAAAGTGGGATGCGATGAGAATAAATCCCATGCTATCTGTACTGTGGATCAAGCTATATGCCTCAATCCCAAAATGAATGGGAAAGAAACTAAAGACACATCTAGGTCATATTCATTAGGAATGAAACGAAAGAAAACTGACAGAAACAGAAACTGTATCTACATTTTGAAGCAATGTGCACTAATGAATAGAGCTCAGTAACGCAGTAGGCATCTCACCTTTGACCTGCATCAGCATGACGTTCTTGTACGGCACAGCGCTGTTGTTGGACATCTGCTCTGAGATGTTGACGCTCCTCAGACTCACATTGCTGAAGTTCTCCTTACTGGCCAGTCCAGCTAGGGCTGCGTCCGAGTACTCCGAAGTCTTATTCACTACAACTCACAGGACAAGGAGCGTGTGAGGGCTAGACGCTCTGTGTGAAACACACACACCACACCACACACACAAACACACACTCTCACTCACACACACACACACACACACACACACACTCACTCTTCTCATCCTTGATCCTCTTGCTCTCTATGAGGCCGATGTTGAGTCTCTGCTCAGTGTACTCGTGTCTGATGTCCTCCCTGGCCGCCAGCATCTTCAGAGGGTTCTTAGACGACTGGACGTTCCTAGACGGTCTCACTGCTCGTTTGTGCTGCGCTATGGCTGAGGTCAACCTGCATAGGGCAGGAAGAGAGGGGGCGAGGGAGAAAGGGACAGGAAGAGGTGCAGAGAGGACATGTAGATGTAGTGAAACTCCATGCAATGGAGCTACACCCAATGCCACATGTCTGCTCCAACCAAAGTAGGCTTGCAGAAATCCTGTAACTCCAGAATTCCTCCTGATTCCAGGAATATTCCAACCAGGAGTTCTGGAAAATGTTTAGGAAAGTTAACAGAATGTTGCAACCCTAGAGCAAAGACATCATTATTTGGTAAATTATTTGCTTACTTGGGCGCCTGAGTGCCGAAGATGGCATCAAAGTCCTCGTCGATCTCGATCCTGCTGGGCATGCGTGGGAAGTCAGCCACGTGACGGTAGAACTTGGAGAAGATCTCATCGTCCATCCTCATCACCTCCTTCACAGCCTTCTCTGTCACGGTCAGAGTGGTCTCCTGAAGACCTGCCACTAGGGGGAAACACAGTAAAAGTCCAATCACTACTGTAAATGACTACTGTAACAGACTTTACAATGCTTAATCAACAGAATAGCTTCCTTCCTCACAAGCCCACACCCTTGAAACATCTTTAGCCAGTTACGCCACTGAAAAGCATTTGATGGCATGGGTAGAGGCAACTGATAAACTATTAGCACCAACCTTTACTGTTCAGACGTCCCAAAAATGTCTCCAATTTATCCAGCTTTTTATCCGACTCCAAGTTCATCTCTGGTCTGGCTTCAATTTCTGGTGGATAAAACATCAGATCAAGACAACAGAGTTACAAATATTCCTGACAGATATCGTATGGTCATGTTGTGATTGTATGTTTTCATAGGATCGTGATTAGGGTTAAACAATTCTGGTAACGTTCTCCAAATCTCGGTTGGAAGATTCCTTGAATCAGGAGGAAATAAGCAGGAAATCCATGTATCCTCCGACCAGAACTTCAGAACAATTTGGGGAAAGTAATTGGAATTCTGCAATCCTACACTGCATCTGTCATTAAGTGTATGACTGACCCTCCTGCGGTTTGATGACAGGCACGTTGCTCTTGAGTTTGGTGGAGACAGGAGACAGGATGGGGCTGATGGCTGAAGAGGCTGCCAGACCTGCAAACACAACCACACACACACTCTGAGAGGAAAGAAAATCATACTATCCTCTATGGTCCAGAAACCTTTGTGATTTCACTTGCTTTTATAATCTTACTCCAAACAGCGAATCACTTTCTCATCCTTTGTTGTGCAATATGGGGGCCCTTTTTAGAAACAGCAAAGATGTCAGCATAGTGATGCAGGTCTTTAGATGTTGTACAAATGAAGCTGTGTCATTCTGAACTTTATCCGCAACGTTATATTCACTACTTTTGTGCGACTCGAGCAGTTTCCCCTATCCAGCTGTGCCATTCTCCGTGTAGCCTGCTGCTCCAGGTAACTGCCAAAATAAAGGAAACACCAACATAAAGTGTCTTAATAGGGCTTTGGGGCACCACGAGACACCAGAACAGTTTCAATGCGCCTTGGCATATATTGTACAAATGTCTGGAACTTCCTGTGTGGAAGCACCTGCATTTTCTCAAGTTTTCCTGTATTTTGGCAGGTATCACTCGAGTTTCAACAAAATTGAATAGAACCTTGCGGATAAAGTTAGAAATGGCACAATTTCATGTGTACAACATTTAAAGATCTGCATCACTATACTGAGAGATTTGCCATTTCTAAAAGGAATGTTTTTGGAGCCTTTGATCATGTTTTTTCAGTGGCCCCACACTGCACAACGAGGATGAGAAAAGTGAAAAAAAAAGGTGTCTGAACCCTTCTAGAACATGCCATTTACATCAAAAATAGAGATTTGGTTTTCTAAAAGAAAACCTCTCGTTTAATATCTTTTCGTGTGTAGTTGTTGTGATCATCTCATACGTTGTTATGTATGGTGCCTATTAATTTCCTTTGTGAAATAAATAGTTTTGATATTATTATTTAAAAAATTGATGTAGTTGGGTAGCCTCAGTGGACTTGCACATGCTTTGGTTTGGCTGGCGCCTACCCGAACTCCACTAGGCAAAACAAACAGGTAATCTCGTGTAACATTATAAATTTAGTCGCCCCTATCCGGGCTCGAATCAGGGACCCTCTGCACACATCAACAACAGTCACCCACGAAGCATCGTTACCCATCGCTCCACAAAAGCCGCGGCCCTTGCAGAGCAAGGGGAACGACTACTTTAAGGTCTCAAAGTGAGTGACGTCACCGATTGAAACGCTATTAGCTCGCACCACCGCTAACTAGCTAGCCATATCACATCGGTTACACTAGCATACATTCGACCTTCACTTGAAAAACGAGAAAAAAGCTGCAATAGTACAGTTCGTCCACCTTGAGACACCGTAGCCAGTATAAACTTCCTCAAAATACTCAGATTTAATCTAAGATAACTCCAGAAATCTGTAATTAATTTAGACGTTTTTGCCCAGGAGATCTTAGACGCGCAATTTTACATCTAACTAGGATGTTTGGTGCAGTATTTCTCAAGTGAAAAAAATTACATGAAAACGAGTCGTCTATCGTTGACAATGACAACCTACACTTAATTGAAGAATCCCTACTGTTGCCCAACCACCGACAAAGGTGTGTAGACTTTGGCTTACGAACTTCGGCTTGCCTCGAGAACATATTTTGTGTGCACGAACAGCTGACCATCAGTGGGCCATGCTCTGACCTTTCTTGACCATGCATGCAGCCACAGTGTACTAACCTTTCTTGACCATGCATGCAGCCACAGTGTACTGACCTTTCTTGACCATGCGTGCAGCCACAGTGTACTAACCTTTCTTGACCATGCATGCAGCCACAGTGTACTAACCTTTCTTGACCATGCGTGCAGCCACAGTGTACTAACCTTTCTTGACCATGCGTGCAGCCACAGTGTACTAACCTTTCTTGACCATGCGTGCAGCCACAGTGTACTAACCTTTCTTGACCATGCGTGCAGCCACAGTGTACTAACCTTTCTTGACCATGCATGCAGCCACAGTGTACTAACCTTTCTTGACCATGCGTGCAGCCACAGTGTACTAACCTTTCTTGTCCATGCATGCAGCCACAGTGTACTAACCTTTCTTGACCATGCATGCAGCCACAGTGTACTAACCTTTCTTGACCATGCATGCAGCCACAGTGTACTAACCTTTCTTGACCATGCGTGCAGCCACAGTGTACTAACCTTTCTTGACCATGCGTGCAGCCACAGTGTACTAACCTTTCTTGACCATGCGTGCAGCCACAGTGTACTAACCTTTCTTGACCATGCGTGCAGCCACAGTGTACTAACCTTTCTTGACCATGCATGCAGCCACAGTGTACTAACCTTTCTTGACCATGCGTGCAGCCACAGTGTACTAACCTTTCTTGTCCATGCATGCAGCCACAGTGTACTAACCTTTCTTGACCATGCATGCAGCCACAGTGTACTAACCTTTCTTGACCATGCGTGCAGCCACGGTGTACTGGGTGGAGTCGTTGGCCACCCCCTTGCCTTTAGACACCCAGGACTCCTCCCGTGTGGAGATCATCTGCTTCCTCTCCTCTATGGACATCTGAGCCTGGTTCTCCATCTCCTCTCCCATCCTCTGAACACACACAGTTACACACTGTTACTTACTGGTTAGTACAGGGTTTCACATAGGGTTAAATGCTGTACAGTAAGGTCACCAGTGATGTAATAGTATAACGTTGATCACTGTTCGTTGTGACTAAAGTAATGCTCCCTGTACTTTAAATGCATTTTTTCAGCAAAAGGTGGGTAAATGCTCACGCAAACTAAAAAAGGTGCGTAAACAGTGTTTACCCTCCACTACACCACTGAAGGTCACTGTACCACTCTGATAATATGAGAACCAAAAAAAAAAAAAGTGGAAATCAGTAGTGGCTGGTGAACGGAGGATGAGTCATAGCCATTAGGCTGGAATTGTATCAAACACGTAAAAACCATGCCGTTCCAACAATTCCGTCCATCCTCCGACCTAAAAGTGACACCAGCCACAACTGCTCTGATTATATGAGGACAGAACCACAAAACCTTGGAAATGATAGCTACAAAGTACAGTAGCTTTGTCTTTGTAGGACTATCCCATAGAAGTGTAATACTACTCATACACACCAAACAAAGAGACAGAGTACAGTAAGATAAGTAGCCATATGGGGAGGGGTTCAAATCATTAACGTAACCAAATGAGATTTTAGTGGACAGGGAAAAGACAGACCTTTCAATGACATGCATGAAGGGATAATGGAAGACCACCGGCTGAGTCTTAAATGACACCCTAATCCCTATATAATGCCCTACTTTCGACCAGGCCCCATAGGATTCTGGTCAAAAGTAGTTCCCTAAATACGGGATAGGTGACCAGAGCCCTATTATGTGCCCTGGTCAAAAGTAGTGCACTACATAAGGAATGGGGTGCAATTTGAGACACAACCCAAGATTCCAGAACAGGCAGAACAGTGAAACATGGCAGGTCCGGTGCGTGTTCTTACCTGACTATGAAGGTCAATAACTTGGCACTTATGGCCAAGGGAGATTGGAGGAAAATATGTGGAGGAAAATACAGGCTCCTAAGGACAGAGGTGATTGGATACGTGGATAAGAGGAGAAGAGATGTGGAGGGAGGAAATGGAGAGGGATAGGGAAGAAAGTTACAATCAGGCAGGCATATACAGAGGAATGCTAGAGAGTAGGGTTGGGCTACCAGGTATATGATCATACTGTATACCGGGGTATTTTGAAGGTATGTAAATCTGGATACCGCCCCAACGCTACTGGAGAAAGGATGCAAAGGAGAGAGACCATACCATTCCAAACCAGAAATTATAATTGTGACAAAGAGACCCAGAGCGAGATACTGAGAGCCACTGAGGGACAACTCACAGAGATTATTTTGGATAAATCAAGTCTGAAGTCATGATGATGTTTCCATGGCTGAAGCAGACTGAGCCGGCGTTCCCCAGTCAAACTTTTATCTGGTTCACAGTGTATTTCTCCCTTTAAAGAGAAACAACATCTCCAGAGCACATTCGCCTGAGCCCCTCACATCCATACACTTCACATGTAATGCAAAGACATGCAACAGAGGAGTCTGGTGAGGGGAGGACGGCTCATAGCAATGGCTGGAATGGAAAAAATGGAACAGTATCCAACTCATGGAAACAATGTCTTTGATGTGTTTGATACCGTTCCATATATTCCGTTCCATCCATTACTATGAGCCCGTCCTCTGATTCAAAGTCCCACCAGCCACCACTGGCGTGCAATTGTTAAGTGTTTAATCATGAACATATACAGAGGTGCTTGAATACGAATTAATCGTTAACTGGCCATGCACATTGCAGCTGCTGTAGCTAACACCCATCACGCAGCTGATTCAAATAACCAACTCATCATGCTTTGATTATTTGAATCAGCTGTGGGGTGCTAGGGCAAAAAACTTAACGCAGACACAGGCGGGACCCCAGAACCGAATAAGGGAAACCCTGGTCTAGACAAGCCAGCGACGACTGTCTCAGTGACACAATCATGAAGAGAGGCCAATTGTTCTGTCACTACTGACTTACAGTGGTCCTTCCTTTACAAGTCGTGGCGTACTGCTGCACAGCCTGCGGAGTGCCGCAGAATTCTATGGCACGTTATTTAAGTGTCAGCCATAGTTGCCGGAATGTCGCAATTTACCACAAACGGTTGCGGCATAACCTCAAAACGTTGAAAGGAAGAACCACTGTATGATGAATGGCTCTCTCCATCACTACTATGCAGTGTGCAGTTCAAAAGGCAAAAAACAAGGCGGAAAACAAGCAGTGACTGGCAGCAACGTAGCAACAAACACATCGCATCGCATCTCTGAACACTGTAGCGTAGCTATATTGACTTCAAACCAAGCAAAAGTGCAAGAAGTTCAATCGAAAGCTTAGAAAAAGAAGCAGAGTCAAGTCCATCACCAGCATCCTCTAACACAGCCACAAACCATCAGAGGTAGGATAGGATCCGACCACAGCAACTGAAGACTAGTGAACGGCAACACTGAAGAGCAGTGAACAACAACACTGAAGAGTAGTGAACAACTAGAGTAGCACATTTCTGGTAATTTGCCCAAAATGTCCAGGTTTTCCAAGGAGGGAATAAGTAGGAAAATCAGGGAATTCTTCAGCTGGGATTTCTGGAAAACCTGGGAATTTGGGGAACGTTCAACCCTCATCAGACCACAGCAACACTGAACAGCAGTGAACAACAGAACAGAACAGAAGAGTCAAAGAAGCAGCAGGTCACACACAGAGCTCAGTGGACCACCGTTGGCACTGGGGCACAGCACTGTCGTCAGGCCTTACCCACAGCTGGTCAGACACAGTGACAGCAGCGAACTCATCAATAACCATCCCTTCCTCCTGAAGACAGGGGAAACACAGAACACGTTCAAAGGGAGAAGGCTAGTTCTAGGCTAGCCTAGTAGAAAATGTGCCAAATAAGACAGAAATGTTGGCTTATCAAATATTGCGTGACATATATTTTGGAATCTTGGCTGGTAGAATGTCACCTTGGCTAGTAGAAATTGTGGTCTGCTAGCCAAACTGGCCAGTGCCCAAAATCTTTCAATTACAACCCTAGCCTCAACCCATTACTGTTGCTACTGTAACATGAGGCTTAGAAGAAGTGTGATCAACGGGAGGATTTAACATGAAGTATTAAGTACACAAACAGACAGGATTTGACCCAGATTACAGCACAATGGGGTGCATCATTAACAGAAAGGAGGGGCGATTCAATTATTCCAAGAAGTCTGTGTCTCTGTTTTAGATATAAACTGAATATGCTCAGTTAAACCAGCATTTTTGTGAAGTGGCATAGGGTAGACTAATTCATTAATTCAACGTAAAACTGTACAGTAAAAAGACTGTACATTAAATAATACATATAATCACATGCCATTCTGTAACCATATCGTCAAATTACATATTGGTGGCATTAGCACTAGTTTAAGTGAAACTCAATCTTCAATCAGAGTGAGCAATTTTGACTTGCTCTTGTCCCAGTGTAAAGTAGAAAAGAGATTTCTCCAAGGCCCCAGATTGCTAATTCCACAGGGAGACTGGCCCATATGTTCCATGCAGGGCTGTGTTGGCCCAAGGCACTGGTCCCAAATAGCACCCTATTCCCTATATAGTGCACTTCTTTTGATCAAGGTCCATAGGGCTGTGGTCAAACTATGGTCAAAAGAAGGGCACAATAGGGAGCCAATTGGGATAAAGGGGGCACCAGCCCACTAAGCTGAGCTGATCTCACAGTGGAGCAGATGGGGCTGATGAATGGCAAGGGGGAAATGAAAGGCACCCTCACATAAAGACCACGAGAGGCCCCTTTAAAATGGCAACCAGGAAGAGTGCCCTAATGAGACTACTAAAAATTGTAAGCACAACAAATGTGTAGCATGTCACAAAACGGATGACGTTGTGCACAAAAAACAGGGACCACTTTTGGAAGGTGAGCATCACTTTCATGAACAAAAAGTTTGAGAGTGCATCTTTAACTTTAAGTATAACAAAAACAATGAGCACACGAACGGTGTGAATGCATCTAAATCCACCTTACTGTAATCATTTAGTACTGCATGGGTAACGGGTTGAGTAATGATGGTTCAGTATGACAAAGTCTGGGTTGTTGAAACACATTTCATTCGTTATCATATGATCTCAATAGACATTTTGTGAGGTGTGGGGATGCTGCTTGTTGTACTGTTGTAGTTATAGTGCAGTACAGTGAATCTCCACCGAGTGTTTTTGTTTGTATCTCTTTGAGCCCAAAATGGGGCTTCTCTTTCAAGATTCAATTTGGAGGTCCAGCTGTGTGTAGTCTCACCTTCTTCTTGTAGGTCTGCTCTGCCTCCCATCCCTGTCCTTGTACTGTGGAGTGTCTCTCAGTCACAGCCACCTTTACCACTTCCTGCTTCTTATTGATCCTGTTCCTCCAGTCCTCTTCACCACTCTTCTTCAACAGGGCCAGCCTGGGCGAAAGAAGGAATGAAAGGAAGAGAGAGAGAGAGAGGTTAACCTCCTCACCACTCTTCTCTAGCAGGGCCGGCCTGACAGAGACGGGACACATAGGTACATGAAATCTTAAGCTAAAAAGTAAATTTTGCATGAACTACATCATCATGCACTTCTATACACAACGCGTCTGTTTGGTGGAAACACACCACTGGAATGCGCATATTTTCTTTTTGCGGATTTTAGAATATTCGCATGAAAATCTGTTGCCAATTGCATGGAAACCAAGCTACTAACAGTCTGACAGGGCCAAGATGAGAGCAGTACTGTAGAACAGTATCTAAATCTACTGAAACAGCTTTTAATCTCTAAGGATGCACCCCAAATGGCACCCTATTCCATTTATAGTTCACTACTTTTTTGGGGGTACGGGGTTGGCAGAGTGGGATTTGGGATGCAGTCAGGTCATAAGTAGTGCAATATATAGGGAACAGAACACGGGTGCCATTTGGGACACTGGGACACCACCTAAGGATGTCTACAGACTGCAGCCTGATCTCTGTCTCCTACCTCTCCTCTCTCCAGGAACAAAGAGGGAAAATGCACCGTGGCCAGAAATAAATCACTTTCACCTCAAAGAGAGGCAGAAACTTAGATCCCACAAGGACACAGGGGGACTCTGAGGGTGCCCCAAATGGCTGCCTATTCCCTATATGGTGCCCTACTTTTCACCAGAGCCTTATGAAACTAGTGCACTACGAAGGGAATAGACTACCATTTGGGACGCAAGCAGGGGCTCATTCACCACCGCCTCATTCTGTCTCATATTCTTTACATCGTCACGTTTTTTTACACAGACAACAAGGCGAAAAAAGTTTAAATCTTTGGCAAGGCGCTATGTCGCCTGAATAATACCTGCATCTTTCACAACAGAGAGCCCATTCAGACAATAACAAAATTCCATTAACTTTCCCATAAGTATAGAAATGATGGTTGGAAGATTCCTAGCATCAGAAGGGAATAAGCAGGACATTTGGAATCCTCCAACCAGTATTTCTGGAAACGTACGTACAGTACAACATCCTGCCATGTAACCACCCCCATTTGAACTACAGTTGGAATTGTTACCCAATCACAGAAACCCAGGCACAGACTAACCTTTCTTTAATGGACATCTGTTTGGAGGACATCTCTGAGAGTTCTGTTTCGCTGGGGGAGAGGAGGTCGGAGACACTGTGTCCTGTGATGTGGTCACTGTGGTCCAGAGGCAGGGACTGAGACTTGACCAGCGGCTGAGGGAAGGACGTGGGCTTGGGCAGAGTCTGGGGGGCGGTCTGGGGAGGAGGAGGCTGGGATAAGGACAGGGGTCTGGGTTGAGTGTGAGGGATTAGCTGAGAGTAAGGCTTGGGTAGTGGCTGGGTGAAGCTCCTCTCCCTTTCCTGGGGCTTGGGCTGGGATTGGGCTGGAGGTTCCTGGGTGAAGTGCTGGTGAGGTTTGGAGTATGGCTGGGGCTCAGTTTGTGGGGGAGACTGGGTGAAAGACTGGATCTGCTGCTGTTTCCGCTGGTTACTGGAGGTGTGAGAGACACTCCTGGCCTCTGCCGCTGTTGTCACAGTTCTCAATGACACACTGGTGTGCTCGGTGTCTGTAGACATATAGACAGCCACATACACGCACACAGAAATTGCATTGTAATAAATCCACAGTGTAATCAATACTCACACAGGGGGAGAAGCAGACCCCAATGGCAGCCCTTCATAGCACACATGCACACATACGCACGTGCGCACACCGCGTACAGACACACATTCGCGACTGCCAAGATCCTGCATACAATCGTCATGATCGGTGTTCAGTTCACACGGTCTCTGATGCTCAGCCGTCGTCTCGAATGTCCGTGCTCATTCATGCACGGACAATTGTTCTCCGTTCCTTTTAGGGTTCCTTTCCATTGTTCTCTACGAGTGTTCTCTCTCTCGCATGCTTGAAGAAAAGACGACCCCGCATCCTCTGGACACAATGTTTGCTGACGGTCATCCAGACACACAGACGGATGGGCCAGCCGTGTTACGCTGTCTATCTGCACTGTTTATCTGCCCTACCGGCACGGCGGAGCACAATGCCAATGCGTAAACCAAAGCCTGCAACACTGACATCCATCCATTGACATCCACAAAAACATATCCACACCTCAATCATACTTGATTTCCATTTGGAATCACAATTACAGACAACCTTGTCAGTAAGAGTGGTCCTATATTTGCAGACAAAGGGAGCCGCGGGGACAAATGTATGTACAAATATGCTAATTAGATTCAGCTGAAGCCGTGTCTCTAGTCTTCCTGTCTGTCAGATAGTGTCTGTGATGTGATGAGCATTAGGCATTAAGACAAATCAAACCGCAGACGGAGGCAGTGTGTAGCCAATGGAAAGAGTCATGCAATTAACATGCTGCATAATCCAGGAGACAATAAGATATTTCTCTTGTCCTCATCCCAAATGGTGCCATATTCCCTATATAGTGCACTCTTCTGAATTGAAAAAACGTCTTGAGTGCATCAACCGTCCGTATAATGAATGCATATAAATATTCCTCTAGTCTACATGCATGTTTGTTCAGCATTGGTCAAAGTAGTGTGCTACGTAGGGACTACAGTTGTGCCTTTTGGGAGGTATACAATGGTATGTGTTTCCTACCTGAGAGGAGTTCCCTGCTCCTGCTGCTCCGTGTGTTCTCTCTGTCTGCTGTGTGCTGCAGCTCTGTGTGTCTCTCTGAGCTGTGTGTCTCTCCCAGGTAGCTCCCGTGCTCTTCCCTCTCCCGGGTGATGCTGCTGCTACTGCCGTATTTATCTCTGTCTCTGTGCTGCCTGGGCTCCACCAGCAACTCACCCCTCCCGTGACTCAAAGAGGGAAGCTCGATGGACTCCCGCTGGCTACTGTTGGTGTGCCGTGCCTGGGGCTCTGGGGCTGGGGGCTGATAGTGCTGCTGTCTGCTGTCCCTGTCGGGGGAGTGGAGCCTTCCCTTACTGCTGCTGCCTCCAGCACCACTACTAGCACAGCTCTCCCTCTCCTCTCTGCTGGCCCCTCCTTCCCACACATCCTCCTCCTCCTCTCTCTCTCTGTGGCCAGTGAAGGAGCGACTGGCTCCAGGAGCTCCGCCACTGTCTCCTCCTCTCTCTCCGGCTCCTCTACTGTGAGCCTGCTGCTGCGGTTGCTGCTCTGAAAGGGGAGGGCCAGGGGAGTACAGATCTGGTTCAGGGAAACCGGAGGAGTCACCGCCCTTGGTCAGGCTGAAGTACCTGAGAGGGGGGGGTGGGGGGGGGGTGGGAGACACAGAGCGAGAGAAAGAAACACACAGACAGACGACACACACAGACAGACAGACAATTCATGGTTTCAATACCAGTGAAGGCTGAATTATTTGACACATAAGGAAACACACACCTCACCCCTCCCCTTTCCTGGGTGGTGGTGGTGGTGGGGGGGTTGTAGGGAACGGCCGTAGATTTTCCAAGGTGGACGTTGCTGCTGCTGGAAGTCGCCGTGGTTACCGTGGCGACCGAGACCTGGGAGGTGACGGCTGCCACGGAGCGGACCAAAGAGGCAGACAGCGGCTCCAGCTTGACCCCTCCTCCACCATTCTGCAGCTGCAGGAAGTGAGAGGAGGGATGGAGGGAGGGATGAATAAATGAATGAATGGACGGATGAATGGCGGGGGACACGACGGGATAAAGGGATGGAGGGATAAAGGGATGGGGGATAAAGGGATGGAGGGATAAAGGAATGGAGGGATAAAGGGATGGAGGGATAAAGGGATGGAGGGATAAAGGGATGGGGGATAAAGGGATGGAGGGATAAAGGGATGGAGGGATAAAGGGATGGAGGGATAAAGGGATGGAGGGATAAAGGGATGGAGGGATAAAGAGATGGGGGATAAAGGGATGGAGGGATAAAGGGATGGGGGATAAAGGGATGGGGGATAAAGGGATGGAGGGATAAAGGGATGGAGGGATAAAGGGATGGAGGGATAAAGGGATGGAGGGATGGAGGGATGGAGGGATAAAGGGATGGAGGGATAAAGGGATGGGGGATAAATGGATGGGGGATAAAGGGATGGGGGATAAAGGGATGGAGGGATAAAGGGATGGGGGATAAAGGGATGGGGGATAAAGGGATGGAGGGATAAAGGGATGGAGGGATAAAGGGATGGGGGATAAAGGGATGGAGGATAAAGGGATGGAGGGATAAAGGGATGGAGGGATAAAGGGATGGGGGATAAAGGGATGGAGGGATAAAGGGATGGAGGGATAAAGGGATGGAGGGATAAAGGGATGGAGGGATAAAGGGATGGGGGATAAAGGGGTGGAGGGATAAAGGGATGGAGGAATAAAGGGATGGGGGATAAAGGGATGGGGGATAAAGGGATGGAGGGATAAAGGGATGGGGGGATAAAGGGATGGAGGGATAAAGGGATGGAGGGATAAAGGGATGGAGGGATAAAGGGATGGAGGGATAAAGATATGGAGGGATAAAGGGATGGGGGATAAAGGGATGGAGGGATAAAGGGATGGAGGGATAAAGGGATGGAGGGATAAAGGGATGGGGGATAAAGGGATGAGGGATAAAGGGATGGGGGATAAAGGGATGGAGGGATAACGGGATGGGGGATAAATGGATGGGAGATAAAGGGATGGGGGATAAAGGGATGGAGGGATAAAGGGATGGAGGGATAAAGGGATGGAGGGATAAAGGGATGGGGGATAAAGGGATGGAGGGATAAAGGGATGGAGGGATAAAGGGATGGAGGGATAAAGGGATGGAGGGATGGAGGGATAAAGGGATGGAGGGATAAAGGGATGGAGGGATATAGGGATGGAGGGATAAAGGGATGGGGGATAAAGGGATGGAGGGATAAAGGGATGGGGGATAAAGGGATGGGGGATAAAGGGATGGAGGGATAAAGGGATGGGGGATAAAGGGATGGGGGATAAAGGGATGGGGGATAAAGGGATGGAGGGATAAAGGGATGGAGGGATAAAGGGATGGGGGATAAAGGGATGGGGGATAAAGGGATGGAGGGATAAAGGGATGGAGGGATAAAGGGATGGAGGGATAAAGGGATGGAGGGATAAAGGGATGGAGGGATAAAGGGATGGAGGGATATAGGGATGGAGGGATAAAGGGATGGGGGATAAAGGGATGGAGGGATAAAGGGATGGGGGATAAAGGGATGGGGGATAAAGGGATGGAGGGATAAAGGGATGGGGGATAAAGGGATGGGGGATAAAGGGATGGGGGATAAAGGGATGGAGGGATAAAGGGATGGAGGGATAAAGGGATGGGGGATAAAGGGATGGGGGATAAAGGGATGGAGGGATAAAGGGATGGAGGGATAAAGGGATGGAGGGATAAAGGGATGGAGGGATAAAGGGATGGAGGGATAAAGGGATGGGGATAAAGGGATGGAGGGATAAAGGGATGGAGGGATAAAGGGATGGAGGAATAAAGGGATGGAGGGATAAAGGGATGGAGGGATAAAGGGATGGAGGGATAAAGGGATGGAGGGATGGAGGGATAAAGGGATGGAGGGATAAAGGGATGGGGAAAGGACAACATGCAGTCAGAACAGATACAGTAAGTGATGAAACCGATCCAGTAGCTCTTCACATTTGGTCATACAAAAACACTATCGCCAAATCTAAACAAAACATGCCTTAGACAAGGCAGGCCTGGGCAGTGGTGTAAAGTACTTAAGTAAAAATAATTTAAAGTACTACTTAAGTAGTTTTTTGGGGTATCTGGTTTGGGGTATCTGGTTTGCTTGATATAAGGAATTTGAAATAATGTATACTTTTACTTTTGATACTTAGGTATATTTTAAACCAAATACTTTTACTCAAGTAGAATTTTTCTGAGTGATTTTTACTTTTACTTGAGTGATTTTTCCATCAAGGTATCTTTACTTTTACTCAAGTATGACAACATATACCTGTCATACAAATAATATCACAATTCACAAGTCATTGCCCCTGACCATATCCCATTTACCCCATTCATAATAAATTACCAATGGAAACCACTGTAATAGGTCATTTTCTTTAGTAGTGCATAATCATATCATTAAAATGCATTATAATTATTAAATTATAATTATTAAAATGCATTATAATTCATCCTGCTTTTTAGGAGTGATTCTCTTCTGTGATGTTCACCTGCAAGTGAGCACTTACCCTTTCCCATTCTTAAAATGACCTTCACCTTCAGTGCAACCTTAGAACCAAGCAGCATGCATGAACACAACTTCCCTACCATCTTTGACGATGGGTCGAAATGTGACGCCCTCCATCGACCTAATCAACATGAATTAAACCAATAACATTCCATCCAAATCTGAATGTATTCACCTTCACTGTACACTCGATTTTCAAGACAAGACAGCATTTGCACAAGAACCAACCTTGCATGCATCGGAGTCGAATACATTCCTAGAAATAGTATTACTGAAGTGTTCATGCATACTTATTCAGCCACTGGATAAGCATTTTAGAAGAGCAGAACTCTCTTGCTAACACGATACTAAAGCATCTTGTGGCAGAATATCGTTGTAGTCACTAAACACTACGGTGCTTCCATGCCAAAGTCTTCTGTAAGCAAGCACAACGTAGCAGCATAATGTCACGGCTACTGTAGTCCTTAAATGACTATATGAATGACGCACTGTGTGGTTACGTCACATCTTCAAAGTGAATGCCTGAATTAAAAACGTGGACTCTGTGAGGGCTGAGCATTTCAACATCTTCATTAACCTAGCCGTAAACACCAAGCCATACTGTTAATGGGCATCAAGGCTCGCCAAACGAACGCACACAAGCTTTTAGGATACTATGAGCAGGGCACTACCAGTCAGCGGCAATGTTTAGGCAGGTTGCTAGGCAGGCTCCTACTTGTTCTCTCTTAGTCAACGGAGGAGGAGGTGGAGGAGGAAGAGAGGTAACCATAGGATCTATCTCCTGTACGGGCACAGCATTACTTCACTTAGAGGGTCGTTTTATACTAGTTCACATGAATGTTTCAGTTCAATATTAGGCTGCTTTTCTTGAATATTTTCTTGAGACTTGGATCACTTACTAAGGGCGTGATTGTGTAAGTTCTTTAGTGTTTACATGGAATGATCAACCTGTAGTTGTATCAGGGCAAAGAGAAACTAGTTTCCAAAAATATGGAGAATCTCCATTGGTGGTGTTTTAGTCCAGGACGAGGCTTAATTTGGGTCAGGGAAACTGGCCCTCGGTGTAAGGCTTGACACAAGGCTTGAGGCTACAGTTTTGAAAAGCAAGAGAAAGGAAGCCCAACATTTTGTGGTCCCGATTCTCCACCGTTATCCCTAGGTGTGCACTTGCACACTATCTCACATGAATTTAACAATGGTGGAACCTCCCTCCAGCCACTGCTTAAATCATCCCTATGCTTTAAAATCCATGTGCACACTTCTGGACAAGGGTGGATAAGTGAAACATGTCCATTGTCTATCTGGGTTGAGAGAGGGGCAGGACTCTATACCTGATCCACCTCTCCCTGGGTAATAGGCTGGGTCTGGAAGCGGCTGTTGGCTCTGCGCTGACGGGTGTCGCCCCTGGAGGCCCCAGCCCCCTCTGCAGCAGGATTTGAGGGCTGCTTGGACAGCTGGTTGAACAGGGCCATCTTCTCTGCAAGGCTGTGAGGGGAAAGGTAACATACTGTATGTCAGTGTGTGGTCTGTCACTAGGGTCTATGTCCCCATCACTTCCATTGAATGTTAGCTAGCGGTAAGTCAAGTTAGCTGAAGTTTTTAGTGGCTATTTAAAGAAACATGGATTACAGTTTCTCCTGGCCCATAGACTTCTTTCAGGGTGTCGACCCATCTCAAATCAAGTTGTAAAATTTAAGACATGTTTCCATGAGTTCAAAGAGAATTAAAACCAAGCTTCAATTACAACTTATGAAGTGAATGCTGGCTATTTGCTATTTTTTTCAATATTGATCTATTTTTGCTTCCAAACACCCTTTAATGTGTTTACATAAGAGGATAAGAGTTGAGCACATTCTCTCTTTTTACCTGAGAGTTGAAAGGTCGGGCTCATCTGGACCCAAGTCCTCCATTATCTCGTCAGGCCCAGGCCCTGCTCCATCTCCTTTGGGCTGGGCCTCCCTCTCCCTTTCTTTCTCCCCGTCCTGCTCTCCAATGCTCCGCACCATAGAGCCGTGCTGCGATGCCTCCTGCAGGCTGGGAGGAGGAAGCACACACAGACACACAGACACAGACACAGACACAGACACAGACACACACACACACAGACACACACACAGACACACACGCACACAGGGGATGAGTGCAGATTGTGCTGCTATGAGTTAACAGCTGTAGGGCCATATATGACACTGTATTATAATGTACCATACTGTACAATTGACGGACAGTATCTAGCAAGAGCATGTCAACATGCTAGATGATCAATTAGGTAATCAAAACACATTCTGTGAAGTGGCAATACTACATTGTTAATAGTCAGACGAATCAGAAGTTTGCACTGAGCTCAACCACATGAACACAATAATGCTTAAGCCCTGGTGATACTTATGATCAAACTAACTACTCATCTCCATAAAGCATGTACAGTATCCTGTGAATAGCATCAAGTTCAGTCATTGATATTCCTGATCAGAACATGATACCGAAACGCTGCAGCCCGATTCTCCACCCTTCTCTGAAAGAGTGCAATTGTACACTCCCTGTCATGGATTTAAAAGCATAGGAGAGTGGAGCACTCAGGATGATGGATAAGGGTAGTAAGCATTGGCAAGTGCATACTTTGGAGAAGGGTGGAGAATCAAGATGTAGCCATTGGGCGGCAACAGGAGTTATAAGTAGATGTGTGAGGCCTGCACTGAGATAATCATGGTGCTCATGCAGTCGGCCATCTGTACTAGAGGATATGGACGGTTGGTTCTCTCAGCATGTTAAGTTTAACCTCAGTCGGTAAACAAACCGGGTGCTACGCGCTCGCCCGACACGTGAACCTGACACACTGAGCTTTAACTGGCTTTACCTTTGACCTTTTCTCCCTCAGTCATAGCTTTAGAAGACGTGTGACACATTTCAACATAGGAACTTAAAGGGATAGTTCTCACCCGCATTACAAAATGACATGGCTAGGTAAACAAAACCAAAAATATAACCAAAACCAAAGACAGCATGGATTGCTGTCTTATCTCGTCCACGGACTGTTTACAAGGAATCTCAATATGCCATTTTGTAATTTAGGTGAACTATCCCTTAAAGAGTACAAACAACACTGAAAGCAGTAGGGGAGAGTGGGGTACGTTGAGCCACCCTTTCTTTCTAGGAAACCATACACAAAACAAATCATGTGACCAAATATTTAGGAAGAGGTCATCATTTCATTGTTTCCACTAGATAGCCCAAACACAAAGTCAAAATTGGCTATTGTAAAAAGTCATGAAAACAATAATGTGCTTTTCGGTCGTAATTTAAAGATAGCATTAAGCATAAGGTTAGCAGTGTGGTTAAGGTTATGGTTAATGTGTGGGTTAGGCTTAAAATTAGATTTTAAGAGGACAAATTGTAGAAGCAGGCAGGGTTTATGACTTTGTGACCATGTTAATTAGTGACAACCTGTGAAGGAAGAAACCACATGGAAAAAGTATTTATTTAGATAATTTAAAAAAAATGTAATTTGAATTCATTTTTCCGATAGAATGATCTCCATGCATTGTAATTTATAAATTGATAAGAGCTAATCCGTTTGGATAAATGGATTGTAAATATAAACGACAAATGTTTTAGACCTAGTTTACCTTATGATCGCTGGATGTAATTGTGAAAGCAGTCATATTTCAGCAAACGGAAAAGCATGTCAATTTGACAGGTATTTTGGCCTCTTTTCAAGTCTGCCCGAACTTTTCAGTTATTTTGAACCATTTCTCTCATATGAATACTAGCCACTATTGGTAGCCACATACATAACTGTCACTTGGGTGAAATGACTGTTAGTTTCCTTCAATTTGTAGCCTACATTTCGCATCATACCATTACATCGTTAGTTTACCTTTCTTTCCACTGTCACATCTGTGTGGTTGGTCCTGATGGTCGCTACAAATAGTGGATCAGATTAGGATAAAGTATTACAAGTTGTGCAATAACTTGGGACGTGTAGCTTATTTGAATCATTATGGAACGCAGACCATACCTAGCAGGTTAAACCTGGCGCCTGGCGCACGTTTCACGACAAACAGGACCTTTTGTCATCACAGTTCTGTGATTAGTGAAGATTAGGGTAGATTTATAGGACTATTGCTCAAACCCTATTGTTCACTTCTCACCTTCCAATACGTCATGGATTGAACCATTTTAATATGGCAACTTTCAGGATACATGAAACCACTGTATGTTTTATATATGTTGTGTGCAAAGGCTGTCCAACTCTGTTTATGTATGGTTCATAAATACTTCCCATACCCTAAATAAAGATCAGAATATTTTTCTATCTACCAATTGGTGCTGAAAAGGAGACGAATATGCAGGTATTTAGATGGCTTTCTTTCATTGATCCCTATTCTGAACATCGATAACATCGATTATCTCTCGATAAACAGTATTTTCTACTGAGACTGTCAAGATTTTTTTTTAAATGAATGGTACACCATATTTAAAGGGAAGGCTTTACATAAATGTACTGAAAACCCTATTGAATAAAAACTCCACAAGAAAATCGGTTGGCTAGCAAGTGGGAGGGTTTTCAGTAGTTTAATTGTATTTATTTAGTGTGCGCAAGGGAGCCACTCCTGCAAAACCCATTACGCACCTGCATACGCTAAGTCTGAATACCAACTAGTGCTTAAATCAAAACGTGTAAAAAAATTATAGATTTCCTAAGTCTGAATACCAACTAGTGCTTAAATCAAAACGTCTGAATCGGGACCAGTATGCATAGTAATTTGCCGTGTGTCATGCTTATGAACTCAGGATAGCCGTTTGTATTGTTACAGAGCAGACATCATCATGCCCTGTGTATACAAATGTAAAACAGGCAGGGGTCTAGCTCCCCTTGAGGTTCTTGAGAAAGCAGCCAAGGAAGTTTTGGATGAAAAAAAATTGACTGAATGATACTGAAGAGTTACAATGACAAAAAAAAGAACACAAACATGTACCTGTACGAATGAGAGGCTTTGATAGAGTATCAGAGGCATACAAGGTCTTATCTGACGAGACGGATTCCGAGCTTGCTAATCAAGAATTTTGCGGACCAGTTGCATGGACCTCAAATGCAGAGAACGTGCCTACAAATTGT